>NW_024704750.1:787500-945808 GCF_018977255.1 Callorhinchus milii
CAGCTAATTTGCGCACAGCAATTTCTTTCACAAACACAGCCATGAGGTAATTGATCAGTTTATATGGCGGATTGTTGTATGCATTTAATAAGGCACCTGTAACATGCGTCTCAAAGTGCTTCTTATGTTGCTTCTGGCAAGTGTAGTGACTATTTGTAGAGAAGGTCCCCGGAATCTCGAACATCCACTTGTACAGCTTTAACGTCTCGTGTGAAGGATGGCACCTACATCATTGCAGCGTTCCCCCAGCAGTGACACTGGAGTGCCAGCTTAGAGTCTGACTGCAAAATGGATTGAATTGTACTCCCAATAGTCGGAAAGTTGTCCAAAAAAAGTAGTTGGAAAATGTCTTTCATTTTGCCGTTTTTCTTCTTTTTCAAAAGAGACAGTGTCTCCTATTCATACAGGGGCATTAACAGCTGACCTGGGCACAATGATTACTTCATTGAAACGTACTTTTCATTAATAAATGCTTCTAGTCTACCCATACTGGAGAAACTTTGTTCTTTTTCTAAAACCTTACAGTATCAGGAAAGATTGCGACCTCGACTCTACTCTGTAAGAATACTTTCTTAAGAGCTGGTCATGGTCCAAATCTGTTAATTTTGTATCTCAGTCTTGTACATCTCTTCCGAAAATGTACGTCGCTTTTAGCCACTCTGCTCCCCCTCCCCATCCCCCTGTGCTCTGTAACTCCTTTGCAGATTCCTGCCTCACCCCTCCCTCTCTGCCTCACAAACACTTTGAAACATCCTCCTGATATGAAAGACGTTACACTAGCGTAAATTTGTATTGCCTTCAAAACACACTTTAAGATCTACCTATCACTTTGACCGTGCTTTCAGACGCCATTCCTTTCCGCTGCCCTCCTCAGCTGTCCCCCAGCCCTCCCGCGATCACATTACAGAAGACCGACTACTTTTGGTCACTGTCGATCTAATGGCCGTTATGAGTGTTAAACCCTCGCAAGGCAGGAGGTCACGGATTTGAGTCCTATTCTGTCCCGAGATAGCTGATCTCAAGTCGGGGTAGCAGTCAGACTCTTTATAAGGGTTTTTCTTCCCTTCTCTCTCTCCACCCTTCTCTCTCGGGCATGAATTATGAAAAAGTGGGAATTGGGAGGCAGAGATTTAAACAAACCTCTGTGCTTCAATGATATTTGTGCTGCCCTCCATTGCGCACTAAGTGGTGTAAATGTGAATGATCTTGTTTGCTGTAGTGTAGAGCAATGTAGTAATGTGTAATTTGTGTTCACGTTAACCTCCTTGTCAAACCCAATTCAGCAGGGACGGCTCTCTCCTACTTACTGAATGTAAGGTCTTATTAATTTGATGTATTAACATTGACTCTTCAGAGCTGGGCCAATAAGATATGAATTTTGTTTAATGTTTGGCTCACTGGTATAGTGGGGCTGAGGTGCATATGCGTGTTTATTGAATTAAATAATTATCCTTGCATTTGTTATAGCGCTTTATCACCTCGTTAATAATAATAATAATCCTTGCATTTGATATGGTGCTTTTCACGTCGGGAGGACGTCCCAAAGCGCTTCACAGAACACACTAAAGTGAATTGACTGTATATTTGTGGGCGAACGCGGCAGCCAATTGCGCACAGCAATGTCCAACAAACAGTCGTAGATTGAAAATGACCAATTTATTATTGTTTTTGGTTTTGGAGGTATTATTAGGCTCTGTGTGGAGTAAGGAAACTTGCCCAAGGTTTCGCCCTCTGCCTGGAATTGAACTCAGGTCTCTCACTTGCAAAGCGAGTGCTCTAACCACTGAGCTACAGGACTCCACATTGAGAGATCTCAAAGCACTTCAGAAGATATACTGTGAAGTGGAGCGATTATGCATGTATATCCTATAGATAATGGTGAGAATTATGCATGACATTTGGTACCATTTTATTCCTGAAACTTTTTATCCAAACAAATAGGCTTAATTATTTTACCCATTCCCTTTTACTGATTAGTACTCATGCGAGGATAATTTTTTTTGGTCAGCCGTGTGTCTGGCACATGTGGAAACCCATCACCATGCTTGAGAATTCCATACATCCCACCTGCACATGGAAATCCCAGAGATAGATTGTTGGAATGGAATGCGCACTCTCACCCTGGAGGGATGCATCCTGCTTACCCAATTTCGGATTAGACGCAGGTTGGCAAGAGCCAAGGCTTGGGGACCCCAGAGTGTGGTTTGGGGCAACTGCTGGAATCTTAGTGTTGTCTGGCAAGCTTTCCCTCTGTTTGTACAGCTAGGACTACCCTACCCATTACGGCTTTGGTTTGCAGGGTTAACAGGACCCCTATTAACTGATCTACTCTTCCAGGTCCTGCTGGATGCCCATGACTATTGGCAGGTTATTCATCCAAAGCCACATCACAGCCAAACCTGATCTCTGTGCCCTTGTATGTTCTGACAGCAGGGGAAGTAGGGGTACTGTATAGGGGGTAGTAGTGGGAATTTGTCCCTCTCACCTCAGTGGGGCTGAGGTGTGTCCTGGCCGACATCAACTAATTCAGCACTGGATCAGGCTTCCAACCTGTGACCTCCTGGTATCAGGCAAGCTTAAAGTGTGCCATTCCACAATTTCTGTGCATGAAAAAAATTTCATTCACCAACTTTCTTGTTTAACCTGTTCAGAGGTTTTGCCTTCTGCACCCTGATGAAACTGCACAGATTTGCTGGCAACAACACAACAAATTGCATTTGTACAACATACAACGTCTTTCACGTCTGGAGGACATCCCAAGGCGACGAAACCTTAAACCAGAGCATTTTAGTTGACGGCAGATCAATGGTCTAACCCTCAGTGACTGCAGACATCCCCAGGGTGTGGCTGGTTTGTGCTGCGGTTGCAACTTGAGTCAGTGAAACCATTACATTGTGGAGTCCTGTAGCTCAGTGGTTAGAGCACTCACCTTGCAAGTGAGGTACTTGGGTTCGATTCCAGGCAGAGTGAAACCTTGGGCAAGTTTCCTTATTCCACACGCCTAATAATAATCCCTCAAAAAAACAATAATAAATTGGTCACTTCAATCCATGACTGTTGTGGGACGCTGCTGTGTGCTATTGGCTGCCGCGTTTCACCCACAAATATACAGTCAATTCACTTTACAGTATATTCTGTGAAGCGCTTTGAGACTCTCGAAGACGTGAAAAGCACTATATCAAATGCAAGGATTATTATTATTACGTTCCCAAGTATTTAACCATGCCAGTTCCAAAGGTGGTATTTGTATTGATCTGTTGTACGGTACTAAGTAAACATTCTGGATGACTCATTCCTGGTTCATTTTATCCTCTCTACTTATCTTTTACCCCCCCTCCCCCCCACACACACACATACACACATACACACAGCCGAGTAGGAAGAGCATGTGACAGGTTTAACACTGAGCAGAATAAGACTTCTCTTTTTCTTTTCTTCTAACAAGGGAGACAACAACAGATCAATGCAGTTGACTTGCTCTCTTGTAAATGTATCAACATCAACAAATTATATTTATACAGTGCCTTTCTCATCAGGAGAATGGCCCGAGACACTGAACAGTGAAGGGGTTGCGCCCAAGCTGGGAGTTGGAGTCAAAACGGGTGAAGTTTGGGGAGGTGTGGGAAGGATGGGAGGATGACCAAAGGCATGTGGTCAAAGAGGAAGGTCTTGAGATGGGTCTCAAAGGAGGCACGGGAGGAGGCGAGGCGGAGGGCGTCTGGGGTGGAGATAGAAACGAGGAAACGTAGTTATGACTTTACGGGTTCTACATAATTCGCTTGAAGCCCTTTAAGGATGGTCTCGGTGAATAGGGGAGGGGTTGGGGTTTCTGCCATTCAAACCACCTAGTACCCTTCTTCCCCACTTCCCTGTCTTCTGATCACACCTAAGGACTGTCCTCTTCAGCCGTGCTTATGATCACCTCCCCCTCTCCCTGCCCAGTGTCGGGCACTGTCAAGCACTCCAAAACTCTACTTAGTCCACATGAAGGGTAGTGTGTAAATTTGAGTTGTTGCGCTCACCTACAAAACATACAGTCATTGCACTTCATATTAAAATCCTATCAAGCGCTTTGAGACGTTTTCCTGATATGAAAGGTGCTGTATCAAATGTAAAGATTCATATTTATTATTATTTATTCATTATTATTATTTAAATAGCATTGTTACATTTCCAGTAAAGAGCATCTGTTTACACACAACGTTGACATGATGTATTGACTGGAATGTTGGAGTCAGAAAGCCTAGGTGGAAACGATGTGGTTTTTCGGGTTTCTGGGAGGAATGTCAGTGATGAGCAGGTGGAACTTCAGCAATGTAGGTATTCACCTGCTGACCGAGGGCACACCTGGGGACCCGCACCTGCAACAGGTGTACTTAACCATTACACTGCCCGAACCACTGCTTCTAGGCAGTGTCATCGGAGGTGTTGTCCTTCGGATGAGACATTCAACCGAAGTCTCATCGGCACTGCACGTGTCTGTTAAGTCTCGCAGAGACTTTGAGATATCTCGATGACCTGATGAGGAGCTATAACAAATGCAATGTGTGTGTGTTTGTGTGTCTATGCGTGTCTAAAATTAATTCTTTTAACCTCTCCCACATAGTGCCTTGTCACAGCGTTGAAACGTTGAAAAGTGCTTCGCAGAATATACTGTGGATAGACTGTATTTTGTGGGCGAAACGCTGCAGCCAATTGCGTACAGCAATTAATGATGTTTTGTTGCCGTTGTTGGAGTGTTAATGTCCAGAGTTCTCAGCCACTTGATATTTTATCCTTTTTTATTTCTCTCCCCACTTCCCCCATAATTATTTAGAAATTGGGGGTTGGTTGGATGAATGGAAATGATAGGAACATTTCCCAGATGACAATGGGTCACTCATTTCAAGACTATTGTTTGTGGGTTCGTTGCTGCACACAAATTGGCTGCCACTTTCACGTGCAAAACTCACGGTTACAACACTTTACAGTAAAATCTGAGCAGCATTTTTAGATGCTCCCCTGATGTGAAAAGCACCGTATAAATGCAAGGATTGTTGTGACGTGAAAGGTGTAACACAAATGTAATTTTGTTGTTATATTATGAAGAGCTTCTGGATTGTGTAGATTTATTTGCAGTAATCAACAACAATAACTTTGCATTGATATATAGGCAGATAGTGTCTTGGAGCCCTTGAATAAGAGAGCAGAAACCTGCACCATTCACCTAGTGCCCTGCAGAGGAGACTCTTATAAACGTTCAATAGTCCCAGCAGTCAACCCTAACCCTTGCAGTGTAAAGTTTTTATTATGGGGGCGTGGTGTCTGACTGTCCTTGGCCCAGCGCAGTCACTAGGTTCTCTCTGGGCTTGAGGGAGTGGTTGCAATTTAACAGGCGACAGAGGGAGTGTTACAGTCTCGCAGGCTCATGGTGATGAGACGGTATTTGACAAGCGATGAGTGCTCCCAGGGGATTCCTATAGATTTCTACACACACATAAACACCCCTCCTCCTCCCCACCCCCTTCCTCCTTTCCTGGATTCAACACTACCAATGTGTGCCCTTGTTTTAGCTGCCTCCGCCTACAACAACAACAACAAATTAATAAACAATAAATAAATAATCCTTGCATTTCATATAGCCCTTTTCACGTCGGGAGGACGTCCCAAAGCGCTTCACAGAACACACTGTAAAGTGAATTGACTGTATATTTGTGGGTGAACGCGGCAGCCAATTGCGCACAGCAATGTCCCACAAACAGTCGTAGATTGAAAATGACCAATTTATTATTGTTTTTGGTTTTGGAGGGATTATTATTAGGCTCTGTGTGGAGTAAGGAAACTTGCCCAAGGTTTCGCCCTCTGCCTGGAATTGAACTCAGGTCTCTCACTTGCAAAGCGAGTGCTCTAACCACTGAGCTACAGGACTCCACAAATTACATTTGTATTGCGCCTTTCACACCGGGAGGACATTCTAAGGTGCTGGACAGTCAGGGATTTGGACTCCAACATAGGTTTGGGATCAGGGGGAGTGGATGGCACGGAGGGAAGATGTAGGAGGGTGGCCGAATGCGCGGTCGAAGAGGACGGTCTTGAGACGTGCTTTGAAGGAAGCAAAGGAGGGAACAAGATAAAGGGACTGTGGACTGGAGTTCCAAAAGGTGGGGGCAGAGAAGCTGAAGAACCGACTGCCGATGGTGGGGACACCTTATTTGGAATAGCAATTGTGTCCCATAACAATACAGCATGCAATAGAAGAGGACTATTTGAGGGTCTAAATCATGCTATTTCTCCATGTGAAATGCAGAATTACTGAATTTGTAACCACCTGCGTTCAGGCTTACACTATTTCAGTCTTAAATTTGAAGCCGGCTAACCAGAACCCAGAGAAAACCAGCTTGAAGATTAAGACTGAGAGTTTGTCAAATTGCTGAGAGACTGGTTAAGCTTTAGACCCAAGTGCAGTTTCTCCTCACAACTGTGCCACAGCACACGACCTTCTGGGCATGTGATGTAGCAATACCATTTTCCTTACTTAGAAATGTGTCAAGAAATAAAATACTGCACATTAGGCCCTATTGCGTCTCCAGCCTCAGCTTTGCCGTGTGTTTAATGCCAGGCTTTGTTTCCTGTTAGAGCCCTATTTCAACACCACAATTACAGTGTACTTTACACCTAGTCAAAGGGTGGAAACGCTATCTAGATTTGAAACAACTTTTCACTCCCTGTTTTTTCCTGGAAAAAACACTGACTCTTTGACCGTGACTGTAGTTCCTCTGGCCTTATGCCAACACCTCGCCCAAGTTGCCTCCTCATGTGTGAGCGTGTGAGGCCAGGCAGTGAGTGTTGGCAAGCTGGATGATGCTGTGGGTCGCTGTGATCTGACTCGATCCTTTTCCCAGGCCCAGACCTTCCAACTCGCAAGCAATTGGCTTGGATGTCAGCCTAGCTCGGTTGGTAGCACTCTCGCTTCCAAGTTAAAAGGTTGCATGTTCCAGCCCCACGTCGGAGCTTTGAGCTTACGTCATCTAGGCTGACACTCCAGCACAGTGCTGCGGAGGGGGAGGGGTGTGGAACTGTATTATTGGAGGTGCTGGCCTTTGGATGAGATGTCAAACCAAGTTCCTGTCTACCTGTCCAGGTGGACGTTAAAGATCCTGTGGAGTTTTCGGAAAGAGAAGGGATTTTCCCTCTCCTGGTGTTCTGGCCATCAACCTATGGGGGTTCAGGAAAGGAACAGGGGACAGGAGGTGCCTGTACCAACTGCCCCCAAAAAGAGTCCATGCCTTCAGTGGTTGTGTAGGGGAAGAGAGAGTGTGGAGACAATTTTAAAGAGAAAAAGTCCTTTTAATCCTAACATGAGCTGCCTCGGGAACCCAGGCACAGATCGCTGAGGGTTAGAGAGTGCTGGAGAGGGTAGTTCTCAGCACGTAATTGGGGGAAATTGCAGAGCTATTTAACTTGATCAACACTGACAGAGTATAATTACAAAGCGCTATGAAGGAACCCAGAAATAATGATTGTTTTTCCTCATTTCAGTGTAACCAGGCCTCATTTGTGGAATTGAGGCTGTTTGTAAGGTTCCGTGCAGAAGCCCACGGCTGTGCTTAGTGTTGCTCAGTGCTGCACTATGCTTGTTAGCTTGGTTTTAAATAGCCTGGCTTTAAAATAGCCCGTCTTTTCAGACACTGTACAGCCACTGGTTCATCAGCGTGTCTCCAATATAGGATACAACACCAGCTGCTATTTCTATGCTGAGAGTCTGTGGGTCTATAATAATAATCATCCTTGCATTTGATACACCGCCTTATAACGTTGTTGAGACATCTCAAAGCGCGTCACAGAATATACTGTCAAGTGAATTGACTGTGTATTTTGTGGGCGAAATGCGGCAGCCAATTGCGCACAGCAGTGTTCCACAGATTAAGTGACTGTTTCACATGGCCTGTGAGACTGCCTGGGGCCAGGCTAAATGGTCACTGTAAATGTGCCATGCCCATGTTGATTTACACAGAGAGCTGTTCAAACGGCAGTTATTTGAGGAGGTTAATGAAGGGCTCGCCAGGGTTTAATGATGGGTTGGAGGGAATCGGGCTCGGTTGCTTACAGAAAGCTGAGAAAGGTTCCAGTTAGCTGGGTTTCCTCTTACTTCTGGGTTTGTTTCTGAACTAGAGTTTCACGAGACCGATCTCAGCGAAATGTGCGAGAGAGTGTATTTCTGTGTGAGAGAGTGTGTTGTGTGAGTGAGAGAGTGTGTGTCTGTGTGAGTGGGAGCGTGTTTGTCTGTGTGAGTGGGAGTGTGTGTGTGTGAGTGGGAGCTTGTGTGTTTGGGAGCGTGGTGTGAGTGAGAGCATGAGTGTGTGTGTATGTGTACGTGCGTGTGAGTGAGAGCATATGTGTCTGTGTGAGTGAGAGTGTGTGTGAGAAGAGAGTATGTGTATGTGTGTGTAATGTATGTAAATGTAGTCACTGGCTGTAAAGCAGTAATGGAACGTGGGCCCATTACCTACCGTGTGGTGGCTCTGAAGTTGTCCTGGGTCTTTGTCTGGGTTACAATTGAGCTGAAGCGTGGGAGGAGGGATGGTGGGAAACGCAGCTGTGACTAAAGAACCGAGTGTTGCGCGGGTGAGAATTCAGATTCTAAGCATCTGCCTCAAGGATCTCTCTGATCCAGGTTTAAACTTCGGTGAAAATGGAGGTAGCTCCTCGCTCTTAAAAAAAACCCGCGCGCTTTTTCTCTCTCTCTCTCTCTCTCGTTTCCCTTTCTTTTTATGGTCCTGCAGACCTCATTCACAGCGTCCCTGAATACATCTCTCTTTTATGCGCTCTGCGTGCGCTCGGACAAACGCACACAAAAGCCGCTGAAAAGAGCGTGACAGTTGTTTGGAAATCTTTAGAAACGGGAGGTCAACTCGGGGCTTGGGGTGGGGGAGGGAGAGAAAAGGGGTCTGCGTGCGAAACGGACCCTTTGTCTTGTTAATTGCCTCTCAGTTGATTGGAACTCCAAGCCCTTGTGCGGAGGGCCGATGGTGCTAGCCTAAGGTCTGACAAGGAGGGGGCTGGGGGGGTGGTGGGAGAGAGATCGAGCGGAGAGAGAGAAACCAACGGAGATTTATTGCTACACAGCCATCTGTCTATTATCTTCAGTTGGTCTGCGTGCAATGCTTGGAAACGCTTTGCTTCCATTGAAATTGGCTGGTTTGTAGCAGCTGCTAATCTATTGACAGGCCAGCACCCCAGCCAGAAAGGTTGTTGTAAAGTTCCAATCACTGGCACAGTTCTCATGTTTTGTGCTTTGATGGAATGGGGCGTTTGGCACTATCTGGACCCTCTGTTTTTTTTGGTCAGCCGGGTGTCTGACACGCGTGGAAACCCATCCCTGCTTTAAGGGTATCCAAACCGAATGTGCGTTGCCAACTATGCGGGTGAAATTTCCCCACTCCTGGAATGGAATGGAATGCGCACTCTCTTCCTTGCCCCCCCCCCCCCCCCCAGAGGGACGCACCCTGCTTACCTGGGTCCAGAGAGCAATTGTCGCAGGTTGGAGAGAATCAAGGCTTGGGGGACCCAGAGTGTGTGTTGGAAATAACTGCTGGAATCTAACCAGCTGAAATCGCATAGTCTGTCTGGCAAGTGTCCCGCTGCTTGTCCAGCTAGGTCCATTATTAGGGCTTTGGTTTATAGGGTTAATCTGTACCTTGAGATGTTTGTTCGGTAATGAGCAAAAACTGAACCCTTCTAAACTTCCCTTGGTGGTCATCCAGGGAGGCTCCGCAGTGCAACTAAAGGTTATGCATGGGTCCATTAATAAATAGTCACCCTTTCATTACTTGCAACGACAAAAGGCAATTAACAGCTTACACTTACGTAGCTCCTTTCTAGTAGGATAATGCCTTAAAGTGCTTAATCTAAAGGGGAAATTGATACTTTTTGGTCAGTCACGTGTCTGACACATGTGGAACCCCATCACCATGCTAAAGGGTATCCAAACTAAAAAAGTTCCATGCAACCCACCCATACTTGGAAATATCAGAGATATTTATTGGATTGGAATTTGCACTAGATAAGCTGGGTGCGCCCCTCCAATCACTACACTCCGGAGTGAAGCACTTTTGAGACATATCAACGGTGCGATAAGGTGCTACACTAAATGCAAGGATTATTATAAAGCCACTTGTCTGTCTGCGAAGTTCCCTGTGCGTGCGGACTGAGGCCTGAGTTCAGGCATGAACTTTGAGGTTGTTTAATTGAAATAATAATTCCTGAGTTTGACACAGGACAAATCAAAACATGTTACAGGATTGTACTGTAAGGTGTAGTGATTGTATTATGTAGGCCAATGTGGTAGCCTAGCTTTGAAATTCAGATTGAATTCAAATTTTCTAAAATATAAGACTAAAAAGATAAGGGAATTCAGGTGTCAGGAAACGAGCTCTCTGTGTGTGTGAATCTATATTGTTGCTTTTAAAGAAAGGTACAGTGTGAATCAAATGCATTCCTGTGTGCAATTGGCTGCCGCGTTTCACCCACAAAATATACAGTCAATTCACTTTACAATATATTCTATGAAGCACTTTGAGAATTCTTGAAGACATGATAAGGCGCTGTATCAAATGCAAGGATTATTATGATTTCCAAATAACAACAGCTCAGCGGGTGGTGTGGGGGTGGGGCAGGGCAGAAAGTGTCTTTGCTCCAATCTGGTTAATGCATTTGAAGTGTTATGTTGTGGTCAGGAAGTCGGTACAATGGGGAGGAGGAATGGGAAGCATGAGTACATTGTGATTCTGTTGCTAGCATTAGGCACACCTTCATCAACAGTTAGTTAGTGGGACAGAAACCCACAGCAATCAGAAATCCAGACCAACATACACACGCGCGCACACACACACACACAGACACACAAAACAACAACAATTTACATTTATATAGCACCCTTTACATAGGGTATCTGTAGGCTCCATTGTTTTTGCAGATGGGCCAGGAGGAGGGTATGGGTGGCCAGGCTGACTGACTCAGACCCATTAAAGCTTCTAACAGTTTAGCAGTAAACCTCAAGTCGACTACTCCCCCCACCGCCCATGTCTCTGGCACAAGGCAGCCGAAAAACAACCGCCCCGAATAGTCTTGACAACAAATTATCTGTAAAGGGTCAAAGGAAGAAGCATATTTATGACAATAATAATAATCGGCGCATTTGATATGGTGCCTCATCATGTTGTCGACACCTCAAAGCACCTCACAGGATAATGCAAAGTGTAGTGACTAGTTTGTGGGCGAACGCGGGCAGCCAATGTGTGTACAGCAACGACCACAAAATACGGTCAATTTACTTTACAGTATATCTTGTGAATCACTTTGAGACATCTGAACGACATGATTAAGGCACTGTATCAAATGCTATGATTATGATGATTATTATTATTAGCTAGGACACCGGGAGAAACTCATTAGTCCTATGGGATCTTTAATATCTACCCGTACAGACACATGGGACCTTGGTTTAATGTCTCTTCTGAAGGACAACACCTCCAATGTTGCAGCAGTCTTTCAGCATTATGTTGGAGAGTTAGGATAAACTATATAGGTTCCAAGTTCTAAAGCAAGGCCCTCACATCTCCTGTCTCAGAAGTGAGTCTGCTGAGGATCTGACGTCTCCAAATTGCGGTGCATCTCATTTCTCTTACCCCCCCAATCCAATATGGGATGTGGGGGCAGTAAAGAAATGGTCTTACTCGAAACTTTAAGCTGGGAAAATGGAACTGGGAGCGAGGGAGGGTGGTCTTTTTCTGGAGCCATCGGATCTCAACCTTTGTGCCTAAACAAAGACTGGAGGAAATTGTTTTGTTCCGCACCAAAGTGAATTGGCGTCAGATATAATAATAGCCCTGCCCTAAGGGGATTATTTCACTCTGAGGACTTTCACAATTCACTCAGATCCAAGTGCAATTGGCTATGAGTCTTTCTTGGGACTCCTCCCCATTGAATACCTTCTCACAGAACCTGTTCCCATCACCCCACAACGTGATCTGTCACTGGTTGGTATGTGTTGCAAATACTTTTGCTGTGTAACCAGGGTGGCAGCCTGGCTCAATCAGTAGCACTCTCACTTCTTAGTCAGGAGGTTGTAGATTCACGTCTGACACAGTGTCTTTGAGCTCATAGTCTAAGTTGACGCTCCAGTACAGTGCGCGTTGGGGGTGGGGGGGAGATGTACTGTTGGATATGTCGTCTTTTGCATGAGATGTTAAACTGAGGTCCGATCCGTGACTGTTCAGTTGGACGTTAAAGATCCCGTGATGCTATTCGAACAGAGAAAAGAGTCCTGGCCGACAATCTTCCCCCATATACAATTGCTCCCTCATTTCATGGTTGTTGTGGGGACATAGTCTCCACACTTCACAGAGTATCCTTATGATGCGGTTTGTGACGTCTTGACCACATGGTAAGGTCAAATATAAGGATTACTATATTCTTCCTCACATCAGCCTACATCAAAGCGGCTGAGATCATTTACTCAGCAGAGGAGCAGTGATCGAAGCCATGACCCTGGGCTGGTGGGTTAGTGCTAAGATCAGTCAATGGCACATCCTGTACAATATCAGGAGTTGGGGAAAAATGTAACAGTGATCACCAGAAGCCGGAGTCACTGTGGAGTAATTTATCTCTGATAACTATTGTACACAGAGCGCGGAGAGGCCAGTGTGTGGCTGTGTGTGTGGTTAGCCGCGGATGCCCTTGAAATAGCACAGGGATTACAGTGCTCTGACCTCGGTCCTGATTCATCCCCAGGGCCAGAGAAAGAATGTGACCCAGAAGCTGCAGGGGTCAGTGTGTGCAGAACCTGTTCTGTGGCTGGAGGTGGGAGCAGGCAGCACAGCCGCACGAGTTTCCCTGCCTCCCTCCCTGCACTGGGGCGGAGGAGGGTGGGGTTGCATTGCCCCTGTTAAACACATTACAGCTAAGTTGTGTTTTCCTCAGTTCAGTTTGGCTCAAATCGTTGTTGTGCGTGGGTGGACCTTGTTGTTCAATGATGAGAAATTGGGGACTCGTTTGAGTATAATATGCTAGTGATTTAAGTACTCCGAGATGCTGCCCTGCATAATGGACGCATATAAATGCAAGTTGTTGTTGTTGATGATTGAGACTAGATTAAAAGCTGAGAAGTGGGAGCGTATCAATGGCTTATTATTGGCAGCAGTGTTCAGTCACGGGGCGCGACCTCTTTGTGTTCCTCTTGTGAATTTACTGTAGAATCTGAGCTCTATTCATATAAATATGATGTCACAGTAAAGAGTCCCATCAGTTTACAATAAGAGTCTCCGCAGGTCAATTGAACCCACTCCGCAGGTGGGGTTCAATTGAACAGACTGTGTGCAAACTCGCTGCTCTGTTTGCCTGCAAATACTCAGTCACTACACTTGATCTGTGAAGCACTGCAAGGTGTTTCCAACATGATAGATTTCTGTGTCAAAAGTGAGGATTATTGTGATGATGATTATTGCCCTATTTAGCGATAAAATGCACATCCTTACTGACAAATGTCACTGATTGTCACTGATTGTCTATTGAAGATTGATTGCCTGCTGAGAGGGGCCGCCTTGTTTTGTCTCCTGGTCGCAAGGAAGAAAGATTTCCTTTTGAGATGGAAATAGTAAGCAAATTTGAGGAAGGAACAGTGGAGTTGCCAGGAAGGTCAGTCTTTGCCCTCGAGCCGTCAACGCTGGGGGAGAAACACTGATAGCTGCTTGCGTACACGACAGAGCCTGTCTGCATTGTTGTTCCTCAATGATGCTGTGATTGCACATGCTAAATGGCCTGTACTCCAGGTCTAACCATAATAGTGCTATCACATTCACTCGAAGGCTTCTGATAGCTCAATCAGAAGGAGCCGGCTCGCTCTGCAAGAGAGCCACAAGTGTTCATAGAGTTTAAAGACCATCTCCATCATCATTATATCTGTACGGAATTGATCCTGTTCTCACTGTAGCATAATAATAATCCTTGCATTTGGTACGGCGTCTTATCACATCATTGAGATGCCTCAAAGTGCTTCACAGAATACACTGTAAAATGAAGTGAGAGAAAGGCGGAGAAAGAAAGTGGGGAGAGAGAGAAAGAGAGACAAAGAACTTATATTTTTATCTCATCAAAACGTCTCAAAGTACTTCACTGTGATTGCTGTCAGGTGCACAACAAGGGAGTGTGTGTGTAAGCCTGTGCGTGTGCCTGTGTGTGTGGGTGTGTGTGTGTTGAGGTGAACGTGGCAGCCAATTTTGCACACAGCAAAATCCCCAAATAACCATGAAGTGAACGACCAATTTTATTTGGGGGAAATTGTTGGCCAGGACACTCCAATAGTATCTGCTGACGACAACATTTGGCAACTCAGTGATGCTGTTTGTCATAGCTTCAGCCCGCGGCGATCGTGAATTACTTTGAAGGATCTTGAAATTGCATGTGTGGTCCACACCCTGTTGAATGTTGGTGACAACGATTTATGAGTCTGTTGGCCTGGCTAGGTTAGGTACAGAGCCCTTCGTATACATAACGTGCCTGTGCTTCAGGCTTTGAGCACACAGCACTTAAACCCGGTGTGTCGTTATTTGTAGGTGGTTTAGTTACTGAAGCTAAACAAGTTAATTGCTTCTTGACCTGAAAGAAAAGGGCAGGAGCTTGTGAGAAGGCTATAAAAGTGGCCTGCTGGGCTTGGGAAATGAGGTCAGGTCCCCGAGATCAGCGTACACATCAGTGCACCATCACACAGAGCATTGTGAGGATGTGGAACCCTCCACCCCAGATATCTGGAGAGGTGGAATCGCTGGGGATGTGTAAAAGGGAGAATAATAGTCATAATTCTTGCATATGATGACGTCTCAAAGTGCTTCACAGAATATACTGTAAAGTGCAGTAACTGTGTATTTTGTGGGTGAAACGTGGCAGCCAATTGAGCACAGCGATGTCCCACAAACAGCCATGGACTGAATGACCAATTTTATTTGGGGGATTGTTGTCCAGGATACTAGGAGAAAATCGTTTCTCTTTTCAAATAGTGTCACAGGGATCTTTTAATGTCTACCTGAACAGGCAGACGGGACCTCAGTTTAACGTCTCATCTGAAGGATGGATGAGATGGACGGAGAGATTTGCATAGCAGAGGTATTTAGGGGTGTGGTGAAAGGCTGGGCCATTGGGAATAAAAGAACTGCGAGTGTGCACGTGTGTGCGAAATTAGAAAGATTTCTATTAAGAAATAATATCTCAGGATACAGTATATAGTTTGGGACACGACATGTGCAAGCGACCTGGTGGAAGGTGAACTGGATGGACGTTGGTCTTCTTTCACCAGCAAATTCTTATGTTGCAGCAGTGAGTCTGACAACTCTTGCTCCCGCTGGCGTTTGAAGTTCTGAAGGAATGTTGTATCCTTTCCTTCTCACAGACTGACTGAAAGCTCTCGAGCAAAGCTGCTTTGCCGAAACCTTGGCAACAGAACTTGCAAATCCTTTTCTATTCTCTCCTTTCTCCTTTTTTCACTTTAAAACAAATGGTAAGGTCATCTGAAGGTTCTTAAATCCAGTTTTAATTTGGAAGCTGTTTTCTGCATTGACTGGAAACGCGGCAGCCAGTTGCACGCAGCAACGTTCCACAAACAGTCTTGAAGTGAATGACCAATTTTATTTGGAGGGGTTATTGGCCAGGACACCATAAGAGAGAATTTCCATTCTCTTTTCGAATAGTGCCGTGGGATCTTTAACATCCACCTGAACAAGCAGAAGGGACCTCGTTCCAATGTGTCCTTCAAAGAACTTTACCTCCGACAATGCAACACCCCCCAGCGCTGCACTGGAGGTCTGTCCAAATCCCAAAGGAAGCCATGTTATCGGAACGAGAGGCGTTTCAGTGGCCTTAGATTTATCAGGTCTAAGTCAACACAGTGTGAGGTTTTGGGGGCACCTGGAGCCCTCTTTGATCCCTGGTATTAAACTGTGATCTGATGCCTTTAGACATTTGTCTCTTCGGCTGTCCTGGCTTTCTGCCATGTCAAATAATGGGTTTCTTTCCAAGTCTGGCAAAGGCTTAAGCTTTGAACTGTTGTTTTAATCTCTGCCTACATTCCGTTCTCTTGCTTTACCAAGTGAAAAGCGATTAGCTAAAGGGGCCCCGAGACTTGCCTGGTGACATATGAAGTCCAGGCACTGAGATCTGGGGATTGGGAGAGAATCACTCTAGGCTCTGTGGAAAGCCTTGTCGCTGGGAAGCTGGATCGTTGGCAGAATAATAATCAGTAATTAATATTAATAATCCTTGGATTTGATATAGCTCCGTGTCGTTCCCTCGCTCCTCGAATTCAAAACCTGCCTCGGGACTTACCTCTGTGACTGTGCTACTGTATTTTCGATCATCTTTCCCTCCTCCTTTCACCCTCTTCATCTCCAACGGCTTCCCATGCAAAAAAAACCTTAGGTACCCAGCCAGCAATACTGACTTGAAAGAGACTGTACCAAACATGAGGACAATTATTATCACTAATATTAATTAAGAAGTTTTTGAAGAGTGGCGTCTCTCTAACACATGGAGTTGAACTGTTGCTTAAGAAAGCAACTGAAATAAAATCACTTTATTTTTCACCAGCTGGATGGGCAGGGTGTCAAGGCAGCAGGTGGTGGGCTTCATCTGGGAGATGGTGGTTGAGAGGGAGTGGAGAGTAATCGGGGCAAAGGAGTGTAAGGAGGGGGGAGTGGTAGGAGAAGTGATGTTCTTCCGTGCGTTGTGAGGAGGAGGTTGGGTTGGGGGTTGGGGAAAGAGCTTCACACACATGATCATTCCCATGCTGCGATACAGGCTGTTCAGGCCAGTGTATGGAGGATTACTGCTGCTGGCTGCTGCAATGAACAATTGCCTCACACACAATGATTCCTGACAGCCAGCCATCTGCAGAGCCAGCTTGCACGACACAACAAAAGCTTCGAGCGGGCACTATATATATATAAAAATATATATTTTTGTCTTTTTAAAAGAGAGTTTGGTATTAAAGGGAATTTGAAAGATGCCCCCCCAACCCCTCCCTCCCCACCCCAACCCCAGCCCCAGCACTGTTCACATGAATGTTAAATAATAATGTTAAATAATGATAATAATCCTTGCCTTTGATATAGTGCTTTTCACGACAACAACAAAAACAACAACAAGATGACATTCATAGAGCGCCTTTCACGTTGGGAGGACGTCCGAAAGCGCTGAACAGTCAGGTGTCGGGGCCCGAGCATGGGGGAGAGGTGCTGTAGGGATGAGGGAAGGCAGGGAGGTGGGAGGGAGACCAAAGGCACGGTCGAAGAGAAAGGCCTTGAGACCGGCCTTATTATTATTATTATTATTATTGAAGGAGGTGAGGGAGGAAGCGATTTGAAGGGACGTGGGATGGAGTTCCAGAGTGTAGGGGCAGAGAGGCTGAAAACCCGGCCATCGATGGTCGGGCTGGAGACATGGAGCTGAACGGAGGGAGCGGGCCGGCTCGTAGGGAGTCAGCAGATCAGAGAGGTAGGAGGGGCAAGGCCATGGAAGGCCTTAAAGGTGAGGACAAGGATCTTGAACTCGATTCTCTGGGGATGGAGAGCCAGTGGAGTTGGGCGAGGGTGGGAGTGATGGGGTCACGGAGCCTGGTGCCTGAAAGCACATGAGCTGTAGAGTTTTGGATGATCTGCAGCTTGTGAAGGGAAGAGTTGGGAAGGCCGATGAGGAGGGAGTTCCCGTAATCGAGCCTTGAGGTGACAAATGCGTGGGTGAGGGTTTCAGCAGCCTGAGGGATGAGGCAGTGGCGGAGTCTGGCGATGTTGCGGAGGTGGTGGTAGGCAGTGCCAGTCATGGCACGGATGTGGGGGAGAAAGGACAGTTCAGGGTCAAACAAGATACCCAGGTTCCTGACTGGCTTAGTGAGTGTGCAGCCGTGGAGGCTGATGCTGCCAGCGTCGGAGGTGCGGAGGCATTGGCGTGAGCCAATCAGGAGGGCCTCGGTCTTGCTGATGTTGAGTTGGAGAAAGTTGGCTCTCGTCCAGGACTTGATGTCGGACAGGCAGTCGGTCAGGACCTCTGTAGTCCTGGAGTTCAGGGTGGAGGCAGAGAGGTAGAGTTGGGTGTCGTCGGCATACATGTGGAAATTTACTGCATGTCTGCGGATGAAGTCACCAAGGGGGAGCATGTAGAAACAGACCCTCAGTGTCTACTTTATCAGCCCTTTAAGAATCTTATATGTTTCAATAAGATCTCCCTTAATTTTTCTGTACTCCAGAGAATATAGCCCCAGTTTATTCAGCCTCTCCTCATAGGTCAGTCCCCTCATCCCAGGAACTAACCGAGTGAATCTATGCTGCACCCCCTCGAGGGCAAGTATGTCCTTTTTTAAATAAGGAGACCAACACTGCACACAGTACTCTCGGTGCGGTCTCACCAAGGCCCTGTACAGTTGCAGCAAGGTGGCTGCAAGGTGATGGTGGCTGTTTTGAGCGGGGAAGGAATAGTGTCAGATGACAGGGAGAGATTAATGATGTCCGCGAGTAGTGGGGCAAGGAGGTGGAGCTGAGATTTAAGGAGAGGGGTAGGGATGGGGTCGAGGGAGCAGGTCGTGGACTTCATCGAGGTTGCCGTGTTGAAGATAGAGGTCTCAAAGCACTTCACAGAATATACTGTAAAGTAAATTGACTGTATAATCGTGGGTAAAATGTGGCAGCCAATTGCGCACAGCAGCGTCCCACAAACAGTCGTGGATTGAAGTGACCAATTTATTATTTTTTTTCTTGAGGGATTATTATCAGGCGTGGGGAGTAAGGAAACTTGCCCAAGGTTTCGCTCTGCCGGGAATCAAACCCAGGTCTCTTGCTTGCGAGATGAGTGCTCTAACCACTGAAACCACAAAATCCCACGGTGCTGTTTGAAAAGAGAGGGGAGATTCTCCTGGTGTCCTTCTCCGACAAATGACAATTCCCCCTCCACTATCCATTCACTTTAATAATAACAATGATAATAATCCTTGCATTTGATACAGCGCCTTATCACGTCGTTGAGACGTCTCAAAGTGCTTCAGAGGGTATATTGTAAAGTGTAGTGACTATGTATTTTGTGGTGTAGTCAACTAGGACACGTTGGGATTTACTATTTGCACATTGTTTTATAATTCTGGCAATTTATTGCGACTTGTTTGACCGTGAAGCCCTGGTGTGATGGTGGATGTTACTGAGCCCGATAAGTGGTAATGAGCTACAGGTATATTTGCATAATGACTGTTCAACTATAAATGAATGGTTTGCAGAGGAATCTCCTGCCTGGGCTAGAGTTAGTCGCTGTTTGTTATTTATGCAGGTTAATTGGGGTGATCAGAAAAATGTAATCCAGGGTCTGATGGCAGCTTCACTAAAATTCCACCTGATCTTAGACTGCAGAACCACTGTTCCCTTAAAGTTTAGCAATTGTGGAGAATTGTTCTTGCTGCAGCTTTTGAAATAAAGACAAAGTTGACATTTATTTTCACAGTTTGGTGTGATCTTTCATTTTAAGACAAAGAGTAGCTAAGAAGCAACAAGATTGAGACTGGGTAGAATTTCAAGCCTCCGATTGCTTCCAAGAAGGTTGCCAATGTATAGGAATGGTTGGGTGGTTTAGCAGTGACGATCGGTGCGCTGACATGTCGGGAAGTGCTTTGAGACATCTTGACGACGTGATAAGGTGCTATAGTATATCAATGCAAGGATTATTATTGTTGTTGTAGGGGAACGCAACAGTTAGGGACTGTCAGGGACTGTTTTAGCATTGGTTCGGGCTGTGGTTCGGCTGCTTCTGTTATGGTTATGAATAAAGATCAAGACACCCAGAGAGGTCAGGTCGTTGGTGGCCTACACTCCACGCTGGAATGGCTGCACACTATCTGTGTGATTGTCACTTTCCCGTCAACACTCCCCACAGCGTGCTGCACTTCAGGAAGGGGGAAAGCCTGAGTTGATGTTGGTACAGCGGTCAGTTTATCATAGGTGATGCAAATCCAGCCTCTGCTACCTGGCCTGACAGAGAGAGCAATGGCAGGTGCTTAGTGTTGATAAGAACCTGTGTGATGAGCGTAGCTGTGCTGCCCACAGAGAGAATAAGATTTGTGTGCATCTCTAACCTGGAGCTGTGTTTCTCACAGAGAGGTTACGGTATGTGTGTCTAGCAGTCTCCCAAATAAAATCGGTTCCTCATTCGGTGGCTGTTATTTGTAAATTGGCTGCCACGTTCGCCCACAAAATTCACAGAGTCAACAACAACAAGTATTTATATAGTGCCGCTCACTTAGGGTAGTGTTCCACAGCGCTTGACAGTAGTGGAGCACGACGCCGAGCCGGGGAAGGGTTTGGTGACTGTAGGCACAGTCGAAGAGGAACGTCTGAAGATGGGGAAGGCAGAGGGACAGATACAGTAAAATCCTGTGAGGTGTTTTGAGACATCTCGACGGGTGATAAGACACTGTATCAAATGCAAGGATTATTAGTAGTATCAACTGGAGTTGAATACTGCCCATAGGGAGGTTAGAATGTCTCTGGTATCTCTATCCTAGAGTTGTGCACTATCCACCGAGAGGTGAGGGTGTGCGTGTCTCTCTCTAACCAGCTGTGGAAGATCGGTCAATATGAGAATGAGATACCTGTAATGTAGTGTACAAGCTTGGTAGGATTTGGGTCTCAAAAGTGCTCCAAAAGCTGTGTAATCCCTTAATGGTGAGTTTCTGCCAATAAAAGTACAACAGCAAAATTACATATGTATAAGCACACACCATTAGTTCATAATAAGCACCGATTTTTACTAAAATTAATTTGCAAATGTTTCCTAAAGCGGAAGCAGAGTGTGCTTAAAGCCATGAAAGGTTTAAGTCATTGTTGGCTACATTGATCCCCTCTTTGCTTGGCTCTGACCTGGTGGGCGAGGGCGGGAGTCTGTGAGGTCACTGAATTCTGTGGGCTTTTTAAAATGCAAATACATTGTCAAAGTGAAACTTGTTGCATTGCGTAATGCACCCTAACCAACCATGCATTTGCATAAAAGGTCAGAGTAGCAACAAGATTAATAAAAGGGCCATGATCAAAATCTACTCTGCACACACACACACAAAACGCAATGGACATCCTGCGTCAGCTTGGCTCAGTCGCTATCATGCCCGGCTCAGAGTCAGAAGGATGAGGGGTCAAGCCCTCACTTGGGGGACTTTGAACTCGTATAGTCTCAACTGTGACATTCCAGTGCGTTGCTGCATTGTCGGAGGCGCTGTCCTCCGGATGACACGTCGAACTGAGGTGCGTCTGTGCCTGTTCAAGGGGATGTTAAAGATCCCCAAAATACTACTCCGACAATATGGTTCATCCCTCCCTCCCCCCAGTACTACATTGTCAACTCATGGACTATTGTGAACTCAAAGTCCCCAATAGAGGCCTCAAACCCACAACCTTCAGGCTCGGAGGTGAGAGACTTACCAACTGGGCCAGACTGTGCACTCGCTCACTCCGTACATTACTCATTCTCCAGGCTTGTGGTGTTGCCACGTGCCCTGTTCACAGCTATCACACCAAGCCAGGTTTGTGCAGTGCAAATTCATCACATTCTGTGGCAATGCTTCATTAGCTAAGATTCACTGAGCGCTCTTTAACATTTCCAGCGGTTCCAACATTTACTGCTCACTAGGGACCTCGAGCTACTCAGTCTCGCTTCATTAAAGTCCGCTGACTTGCACCATAAAATGATTGCTGAGTTTAGCCTGTTTCACAGCCCGTGTTTAATTAATCCGATCTCCAGACAGTGTCAGCGCAGGTTGATTTGCTCGTAGTGTGCTTTATTCCCAGTAAAACTCTTGCGTTGGGTAATGTGAGAACAGTGCAAAAGACCCATGTTGTATTGGATAAGCGCTCCAGGATGCTACTCCGCATGAAGAACCCTATATAAATGCAAATTGTTATTGTTGTTGGATAGCAGCCCAGAGTGACCACTGGTGAGAAGTTGTGATTTTAGGTGGTCCTCTGTGACCAGAAAAGGCACCGTGGCCCACTTTGAGTTGAAGGTGCTGTGTTTAGTTGAGAGGGGGGCATGGATGTGTGAACAGAGCCTTGGATGAGCAGATGTGTTTGTGCAGTGATGGTGAGGCCTAGTAATGGCACGACAGTGCCTGTCACTGAGTGGCTCTAGCTTACACAAGGACTTGAGTCTATCACAGTTGGTATCTGGTATAAGGAAAAGCAACAGGGGGCCCTGTTCCAAACAGCTGCATTGAATAAATAGGACGCTTCCTTTTAATATCTGGCTCCCAGCACAAATTCAACCTTGATCAACTTCCATCTGCAGAGGGTAAGCGACAAATGTATCTGCTCGTCTGGTGTCACTGATTTACTGACCAACGGAGTTTCATCCCTACTGAACGTTCATCTGTTCTCCGTCGCTGGCTCGGATAGCTGGAAAATCAGTTAAATCAGTTAAACGTCTGTTTCTATTTTCTGTGGTGGTTATTCTCCCCTCCCGTCCCCTCCAGACACACACACCACACTCACACGCAGCCACACACACACTCACACCACACACACACCTCTCCCCATCTGCCTGCTATCTGAAACATTGTGTGTATAATTTCAGCCACGGCAAACATGCCCTGGCTGATAGTTTTCTTTAACATCTCATCCGAAGGATGGCACCTCAGTCATTGCAGTGCTAATTCCTCTTCCTGCCCACCTCTCCCCATTACTGCACTGGACCGTCAGTTTAGACTATGTGAGTTAAAATTACAGTTGTGGGTCTTGAATCCACAGCCTTTTAACTTGACAGGCGAGAGTCAGGTTTAATGACTGGAGATTGAACCCGAGACGCTTTGGTCTATACTGTACGTCTCGACTTCACACAGCTTTACCTAATGAGCCATTGGGTGGGGAGTGGTGGGGGAGATGCCAACTGTTTTCAGTAAATGGACGTTCACAGTGTGCCATATGGATAATATAAGTGAATTTCTGCAAGGCAGAGCAGTGCATTTCTAGGTATTTCACTGGAGCTATTTGCAGTCAGCGAGCTTTATAATGAGCTATTAAATTGCCCATTATAGTGAAGAATTTCTGGATCAGCATTTGCGAGGGGTCAGGAGCTGGGGCGATTAATTTGCTGTAAGTTTGGATTGTCGGCGGAACGGGAGACCTGAATTACCCTAATTATTGTTCCACTTGAGGAAACCAAAGCTTTATCCTGAGCACGCACGTCAAAACTCATTTTCTACACGTCTGATTCAAAATGATAACTAGGTCATTCTGGGCAAGATTTGCATGAAATATAATAATAATCCTTAGGTGCGATTAGAGCACCTTTCATTTTCAGCACGTCTCAAAGCGCTTCAAAGCATCCACTGTGAAGTGGAGTGACTGTATGTTTTATAGGTGATTGCAGCAGCCAGTTTGCGAGCAGTGTCCCACACACAGCCACAAAGTGAACGACTGGTTTTATTTGGGGGATCTTTAACGTTTAATGAACAGGCAGATGGCACTTCTGTTTGATGTCTCACCCAAAGGACATCCGGCTCCGACAATGATGGCGCACCCACCCCCAACACTGTATCGGAGCACCATCTTGGATTATGTGAGTTCAAAGTTCCGATGTGAGGCTTGAACTCACAGTCTTGTGACTCAGAGGTGAGAGTGCTACCGACTGAGCCTGGCCGACACATAGCATCAGTTTAAGTGCTCTGAGATGCTGCCTTGTGGGCACTTTATATATGCAAGTTGTTGTTCTCATAAGCAAAAATAGGTTTGTCCCCACTTGGATGGTAGTCAAATGACCTGGTGTATTCACATTCCACCCCAGTGTCTTCCCAAACGACAGTTGTGTATTCAGCGGGATTCAGATTTTAATCTCTTAATGCTGAATCAGTCTCTAATCATGTTAGTTTGTATGTATGCTTCTATTGAGAGTTTTCAGATAGGCTGACATGAAGGAACATATGCTCTCGTCTCTCTCTCTCTTTCTGTCTCTCTCATTGTCGTGTGTTGGGTTCTGTTAATCTGCCTTGGATGTTCTGATGGTCTGGCGTTGCTTAAATCTAATCTGCATTGATTCTTCCCCTCGCTGCCTGCTGGAGCCAAATGGATTGGATTAGATTTCCCACAGTTGACCTCAGGACAATTAGGCAGAGAACTCAATTGTTGTGCAGTATCTTCACCCTGGGACAGCCAGAATTCTGTCAGCTTCACCTGCAGTTACTCTCCTGTCTGTTTTATTGGAAGGCAAGTCTAATTTTTTCTGTGTAGTGCAGTGACTGGGTATTTTGTAGGCAAACAAGATGGGCAGTTTGCACACAGCAGGCAGTGCAGCTGGATGAGTGTTGGCCTGGATGCCAAGAGAAACTCCCTTTCTGACTTCACACAGTGAGTGACCTGGGGTTTCTGACCCCACCTAAAAGACGAGCAAATTGGACCTTGCTTTAACTCTGTCTCCTCCAACCGGTTCAATTGATATCTCGGTTGGGATTGTCTGCAGTTTGGGGAGGTTGGTTAGACCAGCCCACAGATTGTTGTCAGTGTGTTTATTCTCAGGTGGGTTTGAGGCAATGCAGAAGGCCCTTGGCTTCAGATAGGGAGGACTCAGGGGTGAGCTGGGATAGGGTTACTCTGACCTCTGGCATTTCAGGGTCAAACCAGTTCCTACTCAGGCTCCGTTTACTTTTGGGCAACAAGAAGTGAACTGCACAATTTGAAGTCTACTTAAATGAATCTTCCCATCATTCACTCCCAGCCCAGCCACGATTCCCTGGAGTAAGATACACAATGCTTGCATTTGGGATAGGTTCCTATCCAGAGTACTTCACAGGGTTTTACTGTGAAGTGTAATGACTGCGTAAAATAATAATCTTTGCATTTGATTCCAGCGCCTTATCACGTCATTGGGACATCTCAAAGCGCTTCACAGCATATACTGTAAAGTGAATTGACTGTATATTTTGTGGGCAAGTGTGTGTGTGGTGGAGGTTAGAATAAAACAATCATTGGTTGGCTACTTCTCTATAGTTGCAATATATTCATTCATTCATTCACTCACTATTTTTGTAATTCAATGTACTGTGTATATATAATATATATATTTAAAAACTATTAAAGACGCTTTTATCTTTGTTTTAAGATGAAAGCAGTGGAATTACTCGTCCCCAATGCAAGTGTGTGGGTTTATACTGAACGGAGCACTTTACTCTGTGTTGTTCTTCTTCCTGCAAATAGAAGTGACGACTGCTCTTCCTCCACAGAAAACTGGGAGGGAAGTAAAGGCTGATAGCCGGTTACATTCAATAAGCCAGCTGCCAGAGAGCCTTTCAGTGACTGAGAAAGGAGCAAGATTAGTCTGGATCAAGAAGCCCCTTTGGCTCAACTGATCTCATCCTTCCAGAACACCCACCCCATCACCCCCTCAACACTGCATCAAGCTGCTTTTTAAATGAATTAGTGTCCTGGCCTCTACCTCCTTTCCTGGCAACCCGTTCCAGTCGTTGATTACCTTCTGGATAAACTTCCTGGTGCCTGTCTTGAAATTGCCCTTTACAACTCTTATATTGTGCTCTGCCAGTTTTCTCTCATTTGTTTCTGTTGATCTCTTGACTCCTTAAAGCTTTGGAATGCAGCCTCCCCACCCCCAGCGCTGCATTGGAGCGTCAGCCTAGACTATACGAGTTCAAAGTACCGGACGTGGGGGCTTGAACCCACAACCTTCTGACTCTGATGGGCAAGAGCTACTGACTGCGCCAGGCTGACATCTAAAGTTGCCCTGTGTTGTTGCAATATCGAGTGGTGGAGCTTCCTGGCTTGGTGGATGGTTACCATGCTTTGGTGCTCATGTGATAATGGAGTGTAACTCTCACTGTGCACTTCTGTAATGGCAGCTGTGAGGGTAGAGGAGGAAACCGCATGTCCCATCTGCCTGGCTGGAGATGTGTGGGCCACATCTGCCCAAAGCCTCCCTCTGGTTCAGTCCTTGGCTGCCTAGTGCTTCAGATCCATCTGCTTTCCCTCGATATAGACTCCCTCCTGCTTCCTGCACACCCCCACCTCCTCTCTGATATTCCTCTTGTCTATCTGACGTGAGCACTTCACTCCCTCTTGATATAAAGGAGGTGATTGTGAGGATTATAAAAAGAAAAGAAAACCATTCGTTTCATGGCTGTTTGTGGGACCCTGCTGTACGCAACTGGCTGCCACGGTTCGTCTATGGATACACCGCCACTCCACTTTACAGTGTCTCCTGTGAAATACTTTGAGACATCTCAACGACTTGATAAGGTACTGTATCAAATGCAAGGACTATTATTAATAAGACCATAATTTCTGCATTTGGTACAGAGCCTTTCATGTTGGAAGGACAACTCAATGTGTTTCACAGGATTTCTCTGTGAAACAGAGTGGCTATGTTTGCCTATAAAGTACCACTTTACAATGGGCTTTGACGTCCTCCCTATTCTGTGAAAGGTGCTGTACCAAATGGAAGGGTTGCCATTTGTATTTTATTTCACATGTAGGTGGCATCAATATGTGGAATTCTCATTCCACTTTGGGTACTCTTAAGCATGGTGATGGGTTTCCCTTTGTGTAGACACTCGGCTGATTATTACAAAAAAATAATTCCCACTGGTGGGTGGGTCAGTAACCCGAGGACACCGATTTAACATAGTTGTTAAAAGAAACAGAGGGGAGGTGAGGAGAAATTTTTTCACACAGCGAGTTGTTGGAATCTGGAATGCATTACCTGAAAGGATGGTGGAAGCCGATTCAATAACAACTTTTAAGCGAGAAATAGATAATTATTTGGGGAGGACAAGTTTGCAGGGCTATGGGGAAAAAGCGGGGGAGTCGGATTTAATTGGAAGTTATTTTCAAAGACCCGGCACAGATACGAAGAGGCGAATGCCCTCCTTCTGTGTTGTATAATTTTATGATTCTATAATACCAGAATTTTGGAAACAAATCTCTCACGAAAATACTGGTTTGTGTGATGAATTACAATGGAGTGAGTTCCTAAAAGTATATGAAGAAAATATAATAATACTCCTTACATTTGATGTAGCACCTTATCATGTTGTTGAGCTGTCTCAAAGTGCTTCAAAGAATATATTGTAAAGTGGATTGACTGTGTATTTTGTGAGTGTATGTGGAGTAAGGAAACTTGCCTATGATTTCACCCCGCCCGGAAATCAAACCCAGGATCTCTTCTTGGGAGGTGAGTGTACTAACCACTACGCTATGGGATTCCAAAGGTTGAAAAGGTTGAATAGTAGAGTAAGCTGTGATGGTATCATGTTTATAGACATCCAGAGGAACGGCTTACAGTGTCAGGGAGAGATTGAATGCACTTATATCAGTGAAAGATTGAAATGTCATTAAACACAGTGTGTGTCAGTTAAGTGTTTGCGATATCAATCTGTCCCTGAGAACCTGATGTTTGGGATCCAAGAATACCAGCATTTATTAGTTCTGCTACTGCCTGAATCATTACTTCATTGGAGACCTGGGCATCGTCAGGCTTCTGTGGGTCATGACTTCCCTGTGACGCTACCCCATGTGATGGTACTGTATAAATGCAAGTTGTTGTTGTTCTTCTTGATGGCTGCTCTTTGGAGTCCCATGAGGACTAAGGGAAAACTCCAGAGAAGCTCTCTTCCGCACCCACCCTCTCCATTCCACTCCCCTCCACTCGGGCCACCCTATCCATTAGGGCTTTGGTTTGCAGGGTTAACAGGAGCCGAGTGCCAGTGTTAACCTAATGCTCAGTTACTTGACACTCCCATCTTGCCAGGGTGGATCTCTCAAGCTGTTTAATTTACACGATTGCCCTGTTCCCATGTTGCTTGCCAAGTGATGCCCCCACCCCACCACCCAGCTTAGAATGAGTTTTTACAGGATAACTTCCTGTGTTGTTATGGCTGATCAAAAACAATATTAGCTCAGCTGCCTGGGAAGCCTGGTGTGGAAGGCAGATAGACGAGAGAAACGAGATAGTTTAGGGGAGGGGAATGTGAGGGTTGGGTGGGGGGTGGGCAGAGTCAAAACTGGGTAAACGCCTGACTTGTTATTCCTTCAGGATGAAATGTAAATGTTTGTGGAGGAGCTGGGGTTATTATCACCATCAACCTGGGTTTACAGGGATGATGACAATACACCCTACAGCTCTGATAGAATGGAGGTCGCAGGGGAAAGTTTAACTAAAGCAGTACTGGGCAGAAATGTTGCTTTTGTAATAAACAGGCAAACAGCTGAAGCATAAACACACAACATCCCCCTTAAAACTGTGTGGGGGCGGAGGCGGGGGAGTGGGGTCAGACAACAAACGCTGATTGTTCTGGTAGATATTAATAGATCCCATGATACTGCCTTGAAAAGAGAATTGGGTTTCTCCTGGTGTCCTGGTTGACTGTTCTCCCCCACCCACTTCCACAACACGATGTATGCCTGTGACGGGCTGGTCAGACGTCTTGAGTATTGGCAGGTCCTTTGGGTATGTAGTTGGCTGCCGCCGCATTATCCTTTTGGATGCAAAACAGAGCAGCCTGGATTGCTGTGTCTCTATTGTGTGTTCCTGGCTGAGTACGGGGCTATATTTAGAATCGCCTTCTGGTAGCCAGACTAACTCTGCAATGCTCCTGACACCTAATAATAATATACCTTGTATTTGATATAGCGCCTTATCACATCATCGAGACGTCTCAAAGTGTGTCACAGAACATATTGTGAAGTGTAGTAATTATGTATTTTGCTGGCGAAACGCGGTGGCCAATTGCGCACAGTAGTGTCACACAAACAGTCATGGATTAAGTGACCAAATTATTATTATTTTTTGAAGGGCTTACTACCTCTGGGAAAGCGATCCACCAATCGACTAACAACCGGGTTCCTACTTACTGCTAAGTAAACAAAGGCCTGTCAGCCTGGGTCGGTTGGTTAAGTATTCTCCCCTCTGAGTAAGAAGCTTATGGGTTCAAGCCCGACACCAGGACTTTGAGCTCACAGTCCAGGTTGATGCTCCAGTGCAGTGCTGGGGGTGTGGAAAGTTCTGCGTTGTAAGAGGCGCCACTCTCTCTCTCCCTCCCTCAATCCCTCCGCCTTGCCCCCTCACTCCTCACTTTCAAATCCCACCTAAAGACCTTTTTTGATGGTGCTTACGGTCACCTTCTCCCTCTCCCCCTGGCTCGGGGTCAGGCTCTGCCACAGTCAAGTGCTCTGGGATGCTACCCCGCGTGAAGTGCGCTATATAAATGCAAGTTATTGTTGCTGTTCTTAAAGTTGAGTGGAGACTGATCAGAGTCCAGCTACGGAGAAACACAGAAACACAGAGGATAAAGGGAAAATTCATGAATTTGGGGAAGAAGTGAATGAGCCATTAACACGTCGTGGAAGAGTACTAATGGAAAAACAATAGACCTGGAGACAGCGATAGGAAGTGAAGCAATCAGTGAGGCAGAGAGAGACACAGGGAGAGAGAATACAGAGCACAACTCTGGGGAATGGTCTGGAGTGGAACAAAACCTAATGTCTCAACAATAACAGCAGCTTGCATTTACATAGCAGCTTTCATGCAGCATTAACACCTCAAAGTGCTTCACAGGGTTGTGGATCACTTGAGCAGTGAGCAGGGTGGTCAGCTGAGTGTCTGACACAGACAGAAACCCATCATCGTGGTCAAGAAGAATGGAAACCAGACTGAGAATTTCACATGTGGAGGCCACCAATGGCTGGAGATTTCCCTGTGTTTGGAATGGAATTTGCACTCTCTCTGTCTGTCTCTGGAGGGGACCAAATCTCAGAGAGTAGGAGACGGAGGTTGCTGAGAGTCGATGCTTTTTTGGGGGGGAGGGGCAACAACAATAACAACAACAACGTCCCAAGGCGCTGGACAACCAAGGTTTGGACCTGAGCTGGGGGTTGGGATCAGGAGGGGTGGAGGGCAAGGAGGGTTGGGTTGCAGGGTGACCGACAACAACATCTTGCTTTTCGTTTGCACCCTTCGCACAGGGTAGCGGTCCAGAATTGGAGGAGGGAGGGGTAAGGAGACTTTTGAAAATGTGGGAGGATAACGGTTAAACTCCACCTCTTCACACTAATGGTTGAACATCTTAAACACAGGAAGTCACAGTGAGAGATCCCATGGAAAAGATATGATCTCACCTCCATCCCCCCCCCCCCCGGCCACCCTTTGCAAACCAATTACGTCTCAAGAAGAGCAATGACTGTGAGTTCAGGGCTGTGTGCTGTGGTGGTGTTAGAGGGAACGGAAGGAAATCTATTTACTCCTTCACTCTGCAAACTTATCAGTAATTTCTGCCACATGCAAAGTCAACATGTCTGAGAACAGTTAACGTTTCAAGGCTGTGGATGCAAGTCTCCAGCCAGAATCTGATTTAACCCTTGCTTTATTTCTTCAGTACAGACACTTTATCACATCACACCATCTCAACAACAACAATACCTTGCATTTACACAGCGCTCCTCACTCAGGGTAGCGTCCCAGAGCGCTTGATAGTGGCAGAACACAACACCGAGCCAGAGGGAGGAGGGAGGCGATCGTAGGCACGGTCGAAGAGGAATATCTTCTGGTGGGACTTGTACATGGGGAAGAAGGGGCGGAGGGATAGAGGGGGAGAGTTCCAGAGTTTCGGGGCATGTAGTGTTAGGCATTTCCCTAAAGTGTAGAAGTGATTGTGCGCACATTGGCCACCTACAAAATGCACAGTCACTGCACTTTACAGCAGAATCCTATGAAACGCTTTGCGGCATTTCATTGACACAGTATGGCGCTGTATCAAATGCAAGGATTGTTAAGTCACCTGCTGCTCGTTTACTTTGTTGGGCTGGGTCTGTGAGCAGGAAAGGGTGGGACCATCTTAACTAACCCCCAGAGCAAAGAAGATCAAAAAGCCAAATAAACATGGGCATTGCTGAAATCCCAACCGGGCCACTGTGCCTGTCAGACCAGGTGGAGATACAGCAGCTGTGTAACTCTCTGGCCATCAGTCACCCAGGGCCTCGATCCAGGCTTCTACACTGAGGAGATGGCCCATTCTCCAATCATCCTCAACTCAGCCTCAGTCAGGGTCTTGTTAAAATTACTGGCTCTCGACCTGAGCGCCCCAGCCCACCACAAACCGCTCCATCATGCTCTTTTCCCCCACCACCCTTCCCCCGAGTTATAATATATGATGTAATATATAATACAGTAAAACCCGCTAAGTCTTATCATTATAAATGTATCGTCGCTGTCTGTGCAGGTGCTGGGGCAGGGGGAGTGGGGGGAGATTCAATATGGATAATTCCTTTACGTGTGGGAGAACCTGTCTGAGGTACTAAGTGAGTGTCTGCTTCAATAAAAAGCCAAGTCAATTATTTATAGACAGGTTACTGTGCTGGAAACCCTGTGGAGTGATTCAGACAAGTATTTTGTGGGCGAAATGCAGAAGTCAATTGCGCACAGCAGTGCCCCACAAACAGTCGTGGATTGAGTGATCACATTTTTTTGGGGGAGGGAATATTACTCTTATTAAGTAAATATTAAGTGAATTGAATGTACAGTATATTTTGTGGGCAAAATTCTAAATATTAGTATTCTAAAAGGGTGACCTCAGTACAGCAACAACAACTTGCATTTATACAGAGCCCTTCACACAGAGTAGTGTCTCTCTGGGGGGCTTAATGATAATGGAGTTTGACGCTGAGCAGAGGAGAGAGGGGAGGTGACCGTAGGTATGGTTGGTCTATCAGGAAGATCTTTAGGTGTAATGTGAAGACTTGACAAAGAGGAGGGGTCGAGGTGGAAGGGTTGAGGCAGGGAGGTTCAGAGGGTCGGGGGGGGGTGGAGGGGATCAGAGGGGTGGGGAAACTGCAGTGGCTAAAAGCACGGCCGCTGACGGCTTTTATTTTCATTTTTTTTTAAATCTTGTTTGCAAAGTGAGTGAGCCTTAAGGTTGTTAATGTATTTTTACAAAAGAAAGCCAGGCCATCAGGGAGCAGAGGGGACGTGATGCAGTGCGTAAGTTCCTGTCTCTGGTCTGTCGCTAATTCCCCGACGGGCAGGATAGCTTGCCTCAGAAGCTAAGCGAGTAATGGCTTCAATAAAAATCCACGTCAATTATTCAAAGGCATGGCAGAGATCTGATTGTGCTTGACTCTCATCAGTACACTAGAGACACATCTGCAGAGCAGCGACGGGGGCAGTGTGAAGCCATTGTGAAATCATGGCTGTTCAGAATTTATTCTGCTTACGGTTCACACTCTATCTCCCTGTGGCTCAGTTGGCCAAGATGCCTCTCCTGATGTGAGACTGAGCAGCATGAATAAACGTGAGTCATTCACTGTGTGGCTGTTTGTGGAACGCTCAGCCTGGCTCTCGCACGCCCAGTCAGAAGGTGGTGGGTTCATGCTGGGACTTTGAATTGACATAGTCTACAGCCAGGCTGATGCTCCGATGCAGTCCCGGATGGGGGGGGGTGGGGGGATTGTTTGAGATGCCTTCTTTCAGAGGAGATGTTAAACCGAGGCCCCGTCTGTGCTTGTTCAGCTGGATGTTGAAGATCCCACAGCGCTATTCAAAAAATGAAGGGAGTTTCTCTTAGGATCTCTGTGTCCTTGGGAGTTTATCCTTTTGATCCTTTTAAGTGCAGATAGTGGCAGTTCAAGCCAACAAGAACAACAACTTGCATTTACACAGCGTCCCTCACACAGGGTAACGCCCCTCACACAGGGTAACGCCCCTCACACAGGGTAACGCCCCTCACACGGGGTAACGCCCCTCACACAGGGTAACGCCCCTCACACAGGGTAACGCCCCTCACACGGGGTAACGCCCCTCACACGGGGTAACGCCCCTCACACAGGGTAACGCCCCTCACACTGGGTAACGCCCCTCACACTGGGTAACGCCCCTCACACTGGGTAACGCCCCTCACACAGGGTAACGCCCCTCACACAGGGTAACGCCCCTCACACGGGGTAACGTCCCGGAGGAGAGAGGGGAAGTGTTGCCAACGTTATTTGGCTGAGTGCGTGGTTAGTGCAGCGTCGATCTCCATTAGTTTTGCGGGGAAGGTGCTGATGTCCTCTCAGTGGGTGTCCTTATCCCTGTCAATCACTCGCTGGAGGAACAAAAGGAATATTCCACTCGTCATTGTACCGTTTGCACTCTGATCCCCGTCAGCAAAGCAGGAAGGAAGCAGTCCATGGGAAGTTCTTAGCTGTTGGAATCAGGGCATTTATCAAGGCTTTGATGTGGCTTTGAAGGGCTGGATTCTGTCTGATCTGTGGTATCAATTAATCTGAGTAGAGCTGGTACCTTTGACTAACCCCGATGAATTGACTGGCACAGATTCACCAGACAACAGGATATTTCCCACAAAATACGCAGTCACTACACTTTACAGTGTATCCTATGAAGTGCTTTGAGATATCTCAAAGACATGATAAGGCGCTATATCAAATGGAAGGATTATTATTATTATATTTTATATGGAGGAATACTCAGTCAAACTGAGGTTGTTTTCCACAGACCATATCACACGCACATGTGACAGGTGTTCACCCACTGCAGATCCCCCAATAGACATGAGAAAAGAGAAGGGAGTTTCAACTCAGCAATCCTCCGGATAAATCCCACATTCATGGCTGTTTGTGGGATCTTATAATAATAATCCTTGCATTTGATATAGCATCTTATCACTTAGGATATACTGTAAAGTATAGTGACTGTATATTTTGTGGGGGAAACGCTGCAGCTAATTACACACAGCAGCATCCCACAAACAGTGGTGGATTGAGTGACCAAATTATTAATATTATTTTATTTGAAGGGATTATTACTCCCAGAAAGTGATCCGCCAATCGACTAACAACCGGGTTCCTACTTACTGCTAGGTAAACAGAGGCATGTGGAGTAAGGAAACTTGCCATTAGGGTTCGCCCCGTCCGGGAATCGAACCCGGTTCCTCTCGCTTGCGAGGCAAGGGATCTAACCACAGAGCTATAGAACCTTGTAGTTGGCCCTCAAGTATACAGCCACGTGAGCCAGTTCCGATGCATTAAAGACTCTGTACAACCGCGAGCTCATTAACATGGGCTCCGTCATGTGAGCTACACACCTGGGAATCAGTCACGGGGTCAGTGCTGCTGGGTTTGCTGATCTGGCTGTAACTCATCATTTACCTCTGGCTGCCTGCAGTTGTTCGCTGATTCCTGAGTTGGTTCCAAACCAAAGCCTATTGACGTGGAGAAGCCAAACTCAGCTTTGATTTTTGAGTCAAAACTCACTTGGCTGGAAGTTTGCTCCACAGTAAGAGTTTTAGGCAGGATTAGACCATTGAACCATTCACCAAATATGCAGTCACTGCAGTTTGCAGTTAAAATAATCTTGTGAAGCACTTTGAAACATCTCGACGATGTGAAAAGGCGCTATATCAAATGCAAAGATTATTATTATTATTAAAACGTGGCTAAAAGATTTCTTTAAAGTTATTTTTGCAAACTCCCTGAATCCTTTTAATCTCCCGGAACTTGTCTAGTTCCATTTTGAAACTGTCTCCAGGTTGTTAAAAGTCTTTATAGTTTATAAACTTTATAGTTCTTTGTTCAACTCAAGGCCCAGTTTTACATAAGCATTAGCCCCACAAAACACACAGTCACTCCACTTGACAGTAAATACTGTGAAGCGCTTTGAGCTGTCTCGGCGAAGTGATTAGGCACTATGTCAAAGATTATTGCAGTGACAACAGCAACAACAACAACTTGCATTGATGTAGCCCCTTCAGGCAGGATAGCGTCTCGGAGCGCTGCACAGTGGCGGGGTTGGACACCAAGTGAGGGAGAGGGGGAGGAGAAGGTCATCATAGGCCCAATTGTTATTGTTTGTGAGAGGTTGGCTGGGTGGTAATTTCTGGGGGTGGGGGGGGAAGGCTGTAGATGTTTCACATTGCCGGTCCTCCTTTGTCACCCTGTTAGAGCTGCTCCAGGCTGAGGTGAACGAGGCTCCTTTAATTTGCTTTAATTCTTTAATAAGCCGCAGAAACAAGCGCCTTATGACGCGTCGCCTGGGTTTCCATAGAAAGTGACGAGCATGTGTTTGCCACTGCGCTTCAGTCTGAACAGAGAGAGGGCTTGGTATAATATTACAATAATTACTCTTAAATAATCAATACAATTAGTTAGTTCGGAGCTTGTGAGTCAGGAGTTAGTCAGGAGCTAGTCAGTTAGTAGATGCGTCTGATTTCCAGCAGCACAGAAGTTGCTAAACTTGTCCACTCAGAACACTTTGAACTCTTGGTGACAACACCAAGCTGTTCACATTGGGAGCACAGCGATCTGTACACAAACCAGGATTACCAGGTACTGAGAACAGTAATCCCCACCCCATCCCCACAGCCGGGGTGGTGGGGGGGTCGGTTCAGTAATTCCCTCACTAGACTGGCAGATGTAGAGAGCAGTCATCATCCCACTATTAGGCAGTGAGGCCAACAGAGCAGTAATCCCCTGATTATGCTGTCGGGCAGGGGGAGCCAGTAATTCCTCCCGCTACACTATCAGAGGTGAGGCTGACACAGCCAACCAGTGAGAGGCCAGTCAGGCTTTGGGATGCTCTCACTAAATCTCAAATAGAAAACAACTACATGCAGAGACACACACAAAGGGCTACAAATAATAAAGAAATAATCCTTGCACTTGATGCAGCTCCTTATCACTTTGTTGAGACGTCTCAAAGCATTTTGCAGAACATATTGTGAAGTGTAGTGACTATATTTTGTGGGCGAGTGAGGCCTGTGGATTCCTGGGTCTGCTTGGAGGAGCTGCCTTACTGGCCTGACTATAACAATAACCTTGCTCTCTTTACACAGATCCAGCCTCCACCTACATCAGACAACTGGAAAACAAGGTCAAACTGCTGGAGGAAGACAACAAGGTCTTGTCTCATGTAAGTCCCACCAACCGGCCGACATTGCTTGTGTTTGACTCCAGGTTTGCCAAAACGTGGCAGCCAATTGCACATAGCAGTGTACCACAAACAGTCGTGGATTGAGTGATCGCAATTTTTAGGCAAGTAAGGAAACTTGCCTAAGGTTTCAACCTGCCTGGGAATCGAACTTGAGCCCTCTCGCTTGCGAGACGAGTGCTTTAACCACTGAGCTACGGGACTCCACGGGCTATTAGGATGGTCAGGCAGGGGCACACGGGGAGACACTCCTCTCTCTTTCCCAGACGTGTCAGTGGGGATCTTTAACATAACATCCACCAGAGCAGGGTCCAGCACCTGAATAAATAGCTCATCTCTCTCCTGCAACCCCTCCCAACCCAACGTCCCCGTCATTGGCCAGATTGCTGTTAACATTGCTGGATCGTTTCCTGATGTCCAAGTGTCGGTGAAGAGAAACAACTTCCAATAACTGGTGCCATTGATTCTCAGAAGCCGACAACGTGTTGTTGGTGGCTGTCACCCGTCTCTCTGGCCTCATTGCCACCACCTTGGTTTGCCCTTGCTCTTGGCGTTACTAATAGAAACATATTGATGTGCTGCCTCATCGACTGGCTTTACTAATGGCCAGAGAGAGAGAGAGTGTGGTGGTTAGTGTTATTGGTAATACCAGAGGTGTTTTGTTTTTTGAACTAAAAACAATCAAGTCTGAATTGATTTTCACTTCAAATATTTTATTGAATAAAAATAAGGGAGAATATTGGGAGGGAGCAGGGAATGGGGTTAGAGTAGAGAGCTCCAGTGGTAGAGAGAGCGCTAGCACAGACATGATGGGGAGAGAACAGAGGAATGGGAATAGAGTATAGAGAGAGAAAGACACTAACTGTCTCAGGGACTATCTGGCTATGTTGGCACAGACTGAGGCTGGACCATGGGAACCTTTGCAAGTCGATGAAGGACTGCAGCCGCTGTCTCCTTGCTGTGGAGATCACGTCACCTGAACACAATGGAGGCATTGATATAGTGCCTTGGATCCCAGCCGCCCGGCTCTTTGTTTGGGCTTTACTACTGCTGTCAGATTGGTGACCTCCGAGCGAGTGGGTCCTCTTCCCCCTCCCCTCTTCCCTCCCCACTCTTCCTTAATTGAAACGCAATACACAGTCACTACGCTTTGCGGTGAATTCCGCCGAAGCAATTTAAGACGTCTCGACAACATAGTAAATGTGGGTTTATCATTATTATAAATTGTAGAACCTGCCAGAGCTTTGACTTGTTATAAACTGTGGTGGGTTGAAAGCCAGTGGAAACATTGATAAACAATAGCATCTCATCTTGGCCTCTGCCCCTTCGATTACGGTGAATTCAGAGCAACTGACAGCACGTTGAGATCATTCATGCATGCACGTCATTTTTCAAAGGAACCTGGTTGTTAGTCGATTGGCGGATCACTTTCCGGGAGTAATAACAACTCAAAAAAAAAAAATAATTTGGTCACTTCAATCCACGATTGTTTGTGGGGACGCTGTTGTGCGCAATTGGCTACCGTGTTGCGCCCACAAAATACACAGTCAATTCACTTTACAGTATATTCTGTGAAACGCCTTTACCTCCACATTCTCAGGCCTGTGCTACACCCTCCCCCACATTCTACCCTACCCCACCATCGTTAGCTGACTTTTCAGCCTCTATGCCCTCTGCTATCTGAAGCTCTGCTCCCCAAACCCCTCAATCCTTGTCTATAAAACCCTCCCCAACCCATCTCCGTGACCACCTCTCTCATGCCTTGTAAAGTGTTCCAACATATTATCTGACATGAGAGGAGTTATGCAGGTGTAAGTTGTTGCCCCAACTCTGGGCCACAGACATCTCCTTTCTCTGACTTGGTACATTACTAAAGAGCGTCCTGTTCCTCTCTGCAGCACTCGAGCACTTGTGATCTGAAGGGGATTCGCAAGTCCTTCTCCGCTCCGTTCCAGCCGGAACCTCAGCATTTGTCTCCGCTGCTGCCTCCCTTCCAAGAGCCTGTACAGAACGTGAGTCAGAACAAAAATAAATATCTGTTTATGTATCAGCCCGGCTCAGTGTGTGTCAGCCCGGCTCAGTGTGTGTCAGTGTGTGTCAGCCCGGCTCAGTGTGTGTCAGTGTGTGTCAGCCCGGCTCAGTGTATGTCAGCCTGGCTCAGTCGCTCGCTCTCTCTCCTCGTGATTCACAAGGTTGTGGGTTCAAGCCCCCATGTCTGGAATTGGAATTACACAGCCCGGCTCAGTGTGGGTCAGCCCGGCTCAGCGTGTGTCAGCCCGGCTCAGTGTGTGTCAGCCCGGCTCAGCGTGTGTCAGCCCGGCTCAGCGTGTGTCAGCCCGGTTCAGTGTGTGTCAGCCTGGTTCAGTGTGTGTCAGCCTGGTTCACTGTGTGTCAGCCTGGTTCACTGTGTGTCAGCCCGGCTCAGGGTGTGTCAGCCCGGCTCAGTGTGTGTCAGCCCGGCTCAGTGTGGGTCAGCCCGGCTCAGCGTGTGTCAGCCCGGCTCAGGGTGTGTCAGCCCGGCTCAGCGTGTGTCAGCCCGGCTCAGCGTGTGTCAGCCCGGCTCAGCGTGTGTCAGCCCGGCTCAGCGTGTGTCAGCCTGGTTCAGTGTGTGTCAGCCTGGTTCAGTGTGTGTCAGCCTGGTTCACTGTGTGTCAGCCCGGCTCAGGGTGTGTCAGCCCGGCTCAGCGTGTGTCAGCCCGGCTCAGCGTGTGTCAGCCCGGCTCAGCGTGTGTCAGCCCGGCTCAGTGTATGTCTGCTTGGCTCAGTCGCTCGCTCTCTCTCCTTGTGATTCAAGCCCCCATGTCTGGAATTGGAATTACACAGTCTAAGCTGACGCTCCAATGCAGCGATGCATTGTCGGAGATGCCGTACTTCGGATGAGACATTAAACCGAGCTCCCTGTCTGCCTGTTCAGTTGGATGTATTCTGGCAAAAAAAATCAATTTCGAACATCTTTTAACTTCAATGGCCACTTGAACAGGCACAGCTCGGCTTAACGTCTCATCTGAAGGACGCCACCTCAGACCATACAGCCAGCGCGCTTTTTATTATCAAACCGCGAGCAGCTGAAGCAATTTCCTGCTTAAAGAAAATGTTATTGCACATTAGTGTCCTGATAGAAGTCGCTGGTGACCTAGAATACACTGCTCAAAGGGTCTTCAGCAGAGTTTATTATAGAGTAGGTCAACTGCCTTTCAGTTAATAAATTAATCCACTTTAGACTCCTTTTTTAGGCTTGCACTTACAGGCAGGAAATCCTGCCATCGTTGCCAGGCAAACATTTGCTCTATTGCTATCGTGTCTGCTGTTGCAAGAGGATCGAGTGCTTGCCAGTGTTTACACAGGATTAGCTTGCTATATTCGCCCCTGATCAGCTTTTCAAGAGAAGCTGCACATTAAGTGGCAGCCTGGCTCAGTCAGTCAGTAGCACTCCCGCCTGAATCAGAAGGTTAGGGGTTCCGGCCCCGCACATCAAGCCTTGTCTCTTGCCAAGCTGCGCCTAATACTTTTTGGAATTAGGTAAGGAGGATGCTCCCTCTGGCTGGAGAGAGAGAGCGCATTTCATTCCAACAATCTATCTCTGGGATTTCCATGTGTAGATGGGAGGCAGGGAATTCTCAGTTTGGTTTGGTTACTCTTAAGCAGGTGATGGGTTTCCGCATGTGTCAGACACCCCGCTGACCCCCAAAAAAGTACTGTGCTGGGGAGTGTGTGGGGTTGGAGATCTTTCAGTCGAGGGTAAATTGTATTGTTGATGGCACTCAGACAGACAAATGGACATCATTGGCTGTTGTGCTTCTCTGAGCAGGGAGGTTCTCGGCTGCTGCCTGGAGAGCACAGCCCCTCAGTGACGCCCGGATTCCTGCCGTCATCCCAGAAGCCAGAGGCTGTGGTCCACGCTATGAAGGTAAAATATAGTCTTCTTGTTTTATTTATTGACTTGGCCTGGTCGACTGGTTACAAAGCTCCCAAATTCAAACCTCATTTAAATCGATCAATCAAAGAAATCTGGTCACTCAATCCATGACTCTTTGTGGTACACTGCTGTGCGCAATTGGCTGCCGCGTTTCACCCACAAAACACACAGTCACTACACTTTACAGTATATTCTGTGAAGCACTTGAGACATCTCATCGACGTGATAAGGTGCTGTATCAAATACAAGGATTATTATTATTATTATTATTATTCATAATCAATCAACCAATCAATCATATCAATTAAATCAATCAAGCACAGATGTGCTGACAGTGAGTTCCTCTGTCCCTGTATCTCTCAGGTGCTGGAGGTGCACGAGAATCTGGACAGGCAGTTGCCAGACGACTATGACCAGGATGATCTGAGTGAGAAGGAGAAAGCCATCGTCCGGGAAATGTGTAACGTAAGGACATCTTGTTGCCACGGTATCATTTAGCAACCTCCCCCATCCAGGCTGAATCATCCACCGACTCCAGAGCCCCCCCGTCACCTCGGATTATTACCCCAGAAAGCGCTCCGCCAATTGACGAACAACCAGGTTCCTACTGACTGCTGGTAAACAGACGTGTGCGTGGAGTAAGGAAACTTACCTAAGGTTTCGCCCCGCCTGGGAATCAAACCTGATCCTCTCGCTCGTCAGGCGAGTGCTCTAATCACTGAGCTCCAGGACTCCTAGTATGGTGCCTTGCATCCAATTAGTACATGATGCAGCACGGAAACGGAGGACGCTCAGCCCCCAAACCCCCCCGTGATCCCAACAACCTTCTGAGCTGGAGGCGAGAGCGCCACCTACTGACTGACACCCTGGAGTACAGGGATGGGGTGTGGTGCCTTGCTCCCCCTCTCCCAGATTCCTGCCCCTCTTTTCACTGTCTGTTTGCCCTCCCAGGTGGTTTGGCGTAAGCTGGGAGACGCGGCTGGTTCGAATCCCTCCATCAGGCAGCACCTCTCAGGTAATCAGTTCAAGGGACCGTTATAGTGTTGGCCGGGGGCAGAAGGCCACGGCCTCGGACACCAGACCAGGAGGACACACGGCAATCATCACCACCTGATCCCACCCGAAAATTACACCTGAGCAACACATCACTTCTGACCACCGACTCCACCTGATGACCGACTGTTTCTGGGTGCAAACGGCCACTGCCCCCTTGTGGCTGAATGTGGACAGGACATTCCCCACTCTGCGGCACCCGCCCATGCTATGTAAATGTCACTGACTGTGTGTGTGTGTGTGCGCGTGTGGTGTGTGTGTGTGTGCGTGTGGTGTGTGTGCGTGTGGTGTGTGCGGCTGGTTAAGGTGACCCGCACAGTGAGGCAATACAGAGGGTCATCTGAATAGGCACATCTTTGGATGATTTTTCTGACAGATCTTGCCTTCCTTTCTCCCTTCCCACGTGAATGATCGAGGTGACTGTTCTGGACTGTATTCTCCTTTGGACACAGTGGTTTCTGACTAAGTACATGGAATGGGCAACAGCACCAGAGGCATTTCAGTTCCTTTCAAACAAACGCTGTAATTAATTAAATGAAGCTTAACATCAGGGCCTGGCTAGACATGCCACCTATATTTCAAACGCTCTTGGGACTTTACCCTGCGTGAGGGACACTATGTAAATACAAGTTGTTGTTTTTGTGGACTCGGATGTGGACTCAGTCTGTGTCCGACATTAACACAGGGTTTAATTTCAAGGCAGTTACGAGAGCAGCTTTGGGTTATCCAGCTCGCAGTGTCGGAGCAGGTGATAGTTGATGCCAGGGATTTCCAGTGTCGAGAAGAGTTAAGATGAAAGACTCATTCCAGACATGGGGAAAACTTCCACGTATGAGCAGTACATCCGCATGTGTGGAACTCTCAGTCTGGTTTGGAGACTCTAAGCACGGAGCCCGCTTTCCGCATTTGTCAAAACACTTGGCCGACCAAACAAAACGTTGTTAGCCAAATTATTGATTTTAAAAAAAGCAGTTTGCTCTAAAACAATGAGTTTTCCTTGAAGGGCACCGGTCTTCCCTCCTCTGGTGTTTTCTAATTTGCAACATTCACAAGATGGATTCCTTGCGTGGATTGGGATTTGAGTAGTGTTGCAAGGAACCCGTCTGACAAATTCTGGTCATAGTGTGATATCGGTTAATGTTACAATTAACATTAATTAACCGTTAACACTTCATACATCTGATTTTGTGCAGAGCTAAGACTGGACCCTGCATTCCTCACATGACTGTTGATGTTTTTATAAGGCATCGCGGACCTTGGCTTCCACTTGAGCAATATAAGAACCCTTTAACCCCCCCCCGTTTCCCTTTAGAACCACTCCCCGACTGGGACTCCACAGAGGCAGAAACAAAAGCTGCTTGTCATGGCAACAAATGTTTCTGACAAAAGGAAGCAGCCAATGTAACCCGGCAACCTGACTCTTAAAGACTGAAAGAACAAGCTAACACAGGGCCGTCCTATACCAAGGGCAGAGAAAGGGTTCCACATAGTTCCCAACACTCCCCTCACTGAGGACATCACTCCCCTCACTGAGGACTCCCCTCGATCAGTTATTTTCATCCTGGTTTGTGAGTGTGGTTGGTTTGTGGTGAGGCATGAGCGACGTACTCGTGAGAAGGTGTTATATCAAATGCAGGGATTATTATTATCCCCACATCTGCCGTAGAGATCGTAAGATGCTCACTCTTATTGCAGTGATGGCTGCTATGTGCTGAGTTACGTTAAGTGCAGGTATGTGCTATTTTAGTTTGACCTCGGCTCCCTGGTTAGAGAAGGGGAAAGGCTTGACCCCAGGGGTTCCCTTGACCCCGACTGACAACCAAGGCTAGAGGTTGAGGTGGACAAAACTGGGCTGCGATGTGGATCAGCAGTGAAGCTCCACTAGGGCGACGGGGAGGGAAGAGGAAAAAGGACTCGAGAACAAAAGTAAACTTTATTTTAGAAGTTGAGTCTCTGGGATAAATGGAAGGAATATTTTTATTTTGTTTGCACAATGGAGAAAAGCTTAACTGGAATCTTGATTTGTTTATACTTCAGCAACCGTGTATTATATTACTCTTTTACTGCTCGCAAAAACTCTTGTAATCCCTCTCTAGAGAGAGTGCAAACCCCTTCAGCTTGTACACTGTAATATAAGGAGCGCGACACTGGATAAGAGGAGAGAGACACTGGATGGGAGGGACAGGAGGGGATTTTCCTCCTGCTCCCCCCACACCACCCATTTCCAATTTTAAAAAAAAAGTATAATTTTTTTTACCCCCTAAACTATCACAACCCCTACTTGATCGATCATGTTATGGTGAGGTGGGGGGTAAGGAGGTGGGTGTGGGATTGCTTTGTTGATAATTCACTGATGATGTTGTCTTAATTGCTCTAAAAGTTTCTCAATTTGGGTGACAATGATGGTCAGGATTTTGTTGATAACAATTGATTTTTATATATCTATATATATAGACACACACTCATTCACACATACAAAGTGGTAGAAATTCCACCTGGGTTAATCTGCAGTCTCTCACATTACACTAATTCCTGAAGTGTAGCCACAGTGTATTTTTATGGGTGAATGTGGCAGCTAATTTACTCATAGCGACATCTCACAAACAGCCATTAAAGGGTGTCCTTGATGAGAATTAAAGACCCAATTGTACAGAAAAAGAAGCCAGGACAGTATTCCAAGTAAAGAAAGATGAATGTGACTTTTAGTTGAAATGCGTAGAGTCTACGTAATTGCTGTTTTATTTTTAAATCCCAAAATGTTCACGAGAAGGATTTCTGCATTTTTGTTGTTGTTAAAAATCCTTATTATTTTGTTCTGATGTTTGGTCAAGAGTTTGCAGTTTGTACCGATTGTATCTGTGGTCATGGAAGTATTTCTGTGACATTTACAAACAAAAAAACAGCAACACACATAGATAGACACCCACACAAGCAATTTGCCTTTTTAAAAATAAAACTATAGAACTAAATCACAAGGGAAGGGTGGGGATGAATATTTTTTGAAGTGGAAAAATGCTGATTTTTTTTCAGGGTAATGGTTCTTAAGATGATTTTGTGTGTGTGAGGGAGGGGGGAGGACAGGGTCGCTGAACCCCACCACACGTGAAATTGCATCAGTTCAAAGTAGCCTAAAGCTGTGACTGTGAAGTGAACTATTTTTGCTAAGGTTGGCAAACGACTGTGTTAATACTTTTTGTGCAGTTCCGCTGTGGAACGTGTCTCTGGCGAGGATTCCTGTTGTATTTTTACCTGCTGTTTTACTGTGTAAAGACAAAATATGACTACGCACCGCTCCGTTTTACTGCTGTTTATGTACATAGAAGTGAGCGCGTGTTTATCCCGTCCGTGAAATGGCAGCATTTAAAACACAACCACACACCCACAACCACCACCTCAAAGATTATATAATTTTTTTAAAAAAATAACAATTTAGCTTTGAATATTTTAGTATATGAAGTAAAAGTCTAGTAGGAAAAGTTACTTAGCTGACGTTAACAAAAATAAAATTTATGGTTTTCTTTTAGTTTGTTTTGTCCGTGGCTTTGCTTTCCAGAGGAGAGGTTTGGAATCCTATGGCTGTACGTGACACTCAGCAGCACACTTTGGTGCAGATCAATGGTGCACTGTGGAATAAGGAAACTTGCCCAACGCTTTGCCCTGCAGCCAAGTCCTTTCGCTGGTGTGGCGAGTGCTCTAACCACTAAGCTACCCCCTTTCTGGCACTAACAATTCCTTGTAACTTGTGACCTCAAATTTGGGAGACGGATAGGGGAAGGGTGATGAGGAACCCCTTCTCAATCCAAGGAAAATTGGATGAAATCTAGACAAGATTTAGATGGGTCCTTCCGACGATCATACCAGGGCACCCCCTGCAGCATAAATAGGTATTGCAGACGTATACAGCAAAATTAGCATTTCGCTGTTTCACTGCTCAGTACAATTGAACTTGTATTCTACATAGGATAATGTCTTACAGCGCTGTACAGTGGCAGGATTGAATGCCGAGGAAGAGTGAAGGTGGACGTAACAACAGGCACGGTCAAATAGGTAGGTTTTAAGGTTGATTTTAGAAACGGGCGAGGCAGTGAGTTCCAGAGATTAAGGGCATATTGATTGAAGAGGTTTGAGACGTGTTGAAGTGATAAGGTGTTATATCAAATGCAAGGATTATTATTATTATTAACTATAGCGAGTTAAGAGTCCTAAAATGTTCAGAAAATTCTGATCTATATGCAAGGGAGAGATTTAGGACCTTTTCCTCTCTCGGGTCTTCTCTGATTGTTGGTCAATGAAATCCCGAAATAAACAGACCTGTACAGAGGTTCCAAATACCATCACCATCTTTAATGGGCTGTAATGTAAACAGCCACTAAATGTACATAATATACTACAGTCAAAGTCCAGCTCCCAGGACAATCTCCTGTTACATTCAGGCATCGACACAGCTTGGAAAAAAATAATCTTAGTTCAACAATATCAACAGGTGTCCTGAGGAGGAGAAAATTGCATTGAACGCAATTTCTTTTTTCTCTAAAATGGTCAGGAACCGTATTGGAGATCAAAAAACAAACACAGACTAAACTCCAAACTAAAATTCCCAATTTACAAACACTTAGTTTTGACCCAGTCTGTTTTTTTTTATTAAACAGAAATTGACTTTCTCCTCGATAAAGGAGTCAAAAAATCGAAACCATTCTCCTCCAGAACAGCATAAAACAAGTGACCTTCAACTTGTCGACTACATTTCACACAAAATAAAGCCCCTATCTTAAACAAAAGTAAAACATTGTGGGGAGGGGTGAAAGATAGAGTGAGTGTGTGTGTGTGTGTGAGAAAAGTCCTTCACACAACATATTCGTGCTGAGGAGCAGAACACAAATCCAAGACTTGATTGACATTCAGAACTGAGCTCCGTTGTCTGCAGGTAATGAGCCACTTCTCAGCTGCTCTGGGATTGTCACCTTCACATTACACAGTGTGCTGAGTGGGAGTCTGGGGCACACAACAAAACTGGAAATATTGGGTATAAAAGGTTGGAGTCCGTGATGGAAAGTAAGGCAAATTCAAGTTGTGTGCGATTGTGGGACCTGCAAGTAACCTCGGAGACTACACACAGCATCCATCATCTGAGCCACCCTCCCCGGCCCATCCCAGCCACGGGGGGCATCCCTGGGGGAGGTGGGGGTGGTCCTGGGGGCTGGGTTGGAGGCCCAGTAGGGGGAGGATAGTTAGTTGGTGGAATGCCCAGTGTGGGTGGTGGAGGCACATTGTGACTGGGAGGGATGCGAGGCGGGGGCAGGTAGGTGGGATTGTAGCCAGGGGGTGGGTAGCCGGGGGTGGGAGGGGGAATGTTGGGTGGGTAGTTTGTTGGTGGGGGTACAGACGTGTTGGGATAGACGTGTGGGTGGTAGGGGACGTGGCTGGGCGGGCCGTAAGATGGTATGCTTCCATAGGAGGGACCGTCTGTTTTCATCATAGATTGCAAACTCTGGAAGCCTTCCCCCGACATGTAGGAGCTGGTGGTGGACATTCCCATGATGTAGGCAGCGGAGGGGGGAGGTCGCTGGGGCATCTGTGGCTGCGGGTGGACAGTAGGAGGATGGAGAGGTGGTGGGATGGAAACCTTTGCCAATTCGGTGGAGTTCACTGACGGTACTGGCTCGCTCTCTCCCCCGCTGCTGCTTGTGCTCAGGGCTGGCTTACGCTCTGTAAGAAAACGGAGTGGGACATGGTCAGAATGTAGAACCAGCAGGTGGAACTGTGTTTGGAATAATAGTGGAATTGTCCCTAATTTAGGACAGACACCGGTCCCAATGGTTAATTAAACACGCACACACCATACTGAAAGGAAGTGTAGGTTTCCAAATTGTCTAGGATTATAGCGAAATATTCACACATTCCTAACAGTCGGTCACAGTAAAGTGATTTGAGTCGTGTTACAATGTGAGCAGTGTGGGTTAAAAAAAAATCAAACTGGCTTAATATGGTGACTTTCTTAACCCAGTGAGGTAACCTTCAGATTATCCACATCTCCATTAAACCAAGGTAAAAATATAATACTCACCTAGAGGAGGAGGGTGGCTGGTTGGTAATGAAGGGTGAGGGGTTTCCAGTTTGGGAATTTTAGGAGGTTGTTGCTCTGCAGAGAAATGAAAAAGTTGAGCAATACATAATCGATAATAATCATGCCTGCATTTGATAGCGTCTTATCACATTGTTGAGATGCCTCAAAGTACTTCACAGAATATATTGCAAAAGGAATGGACTGTATTTTGTGGGCGAAACATAATCAATAACTCACCTTTGAAATGTATACATGTAGAATATAAAATTATAAAAGGAAAGTCAGCAGAGGGGATGAAACAGACAATTCAACTATTTCCGTTATTTTATTAGAATATATGGCAGTTCCTTTTCCTCCCATTTATCTGCCTTTTCTCTATATCTCTTCATTCCCAAGTATCTGGCTCCCTTTAAAATACCCAAATATTTCTGCATCTCCTGCCTTTGGGGACGATGTTTTGAACATCCCGACAACCCTCTGTGCAAAGAGATGTTTTCTGATATTCTAAACCATTTATCTTGAATTTATAAGGCTAAGTTGATAACATAGTCCTCTTCCTGACGGAATAATATCCCCAGTTATTGCCTGTGATAAAAACACCCTGCGGAATGGGAGGCCTTATCTTACCACAGGGCGGCAAACCCATTCAGAGCTTTAGGCTGGTCACTAAGGCTGCCGTACCCTGTACATCGTAGGAGATGGCAACCTTCCAAATCCTGCTTTCCAGTTCTGCCACAATTTCCACCCTGGCCGTTACTGAGTCTTAACAGCTCTGAATAACTCCTCCCTGACTACCTGCACACCAAACATCAACAGCAAACCAACACAGGCTTCCAGGGAAATGCTTTTTGGACAGATATAAATAGAAACCTCATACACAAACACTTTGTAAACACAGGCACTTAAGAGTTTCCAAGATAAATGAAGTACCTTCTGGGTGAGGAAACACAGCTTGCCCAACAGTGTGGCAGGTTTATTTAAGAAATCTCAGTCNAAAAACAGCAGAACATTTCAAGACATTATTTATCCAAACAATGCTTTGGTTAAAGGGATTCCAACTGAGACAAAATACCAAAGAATAAGGTTTAATTATATTGCCTAGTTTTTGTTTTTAAAAAAAACCCAAACAATTTTGATATATAAAAAAACCCTCACCTAGTATCTTGCCGTCCTCCTTTGGGGAAGTAGCCTAACAAAAGGAAACACAAGGAAAGGTATGATGTAATGTGCCACAAAAAACACATTGATAACAATTCAGGATTTGTCTTGCAAACAACCCTGCGATGAATGGGCAAAGGGAAGAATTGATTGTCGATACCCTACTGTTTGTATGTTTACAGGAACACCCATTCATTAAGAAAGGCAGGTCCACATTATCATTGTGAGCGAGAGTCAAATGGGTTCAACTCCCCTCCACATACTTTGGTACAGGAAACATGAAGGTGTGAAGGGGTCTGGCGTTAGTGAAGGGCAGTGAGATTGGATGCACGGTTTGCTCTAAGGGCCGGTGCAGGCAGACGCGATAGGCCGAATGACTTCCCTCTGGGCTGATTCTAACTCACCGCAACTCGTTTCATCTGCCGAGGAGGCGTGGACTGAGGAGAGAGCTTCTTGGCCTGTTGGACCTGGGGCGGGGGCAGTGGCTCCAGGCTGGGGATGGCTGCCAGCTGCTGCTGCTGCGGAGTCTGTGGCATCTGCTGCTGCCCCTGAGAGTAAAGGTCGAGGATCTGGTGACAGATATCTGCCAACCAAACAACATCATTAGCAATTACACCCAACCACATCAGCAGCAACATCTCAGCAACTTAAGACAAAACACCACAGACAAGAAAAGGAGTTTGGGGAGAGGGGACTACAGATCTGCTTGGATGCTCAGCACCACTTTTCCCCACTCACATTTCTGTGTCAGCTCAGCAACAAATGCCATCAACCATTAAGATTTTTGCAAAGGTAATGAACTGCGAAACATGACACTTGTGTTATTACAAATGCAAAAGCTGCTGAGATTTCTCTCCTGTGGTATAAGACGTGACAACTGAAAGACGTTAATCTTTAACATCCTTATCGTGGTGCTGACTGAGGTGGATTGGGAACTCCCACCGGTTCCCTCTGCAGTTGCTCCATCGAGCAGTAGTGAGATCAACCTCAAACCACTCACTCGATTTAAACCTTAGCTTTCAACACTGTACAGGATTTACAGAGAGGATTACAATGAAAAACAGTAACGTATACAGCATTGACCTAAGTTATGATCTGGCTTAATAATAATCCTTGCATTTGATATAGCACTTTTCACGTCTTCTCGACGTCTCAAAGCGCTTCACAGAATATACTGTAAAGTGAATTGACTGTATATTTGTGGGCGAACGCGGCAGCCAATTGCGCACATCAATGTCCCACAAACAGTCGTAGATTGAAAATGACCAATTTATTATTGTTTTGTTTTTTTGGAGGGATTATTATTAGGCTCTGTGTGGAGTAAGGAAACTTGTCCGAGGTTTCGCCCTCTGCCTGGAATTGAACTCAGGTCTCTCACTTGCAAAGCGAGTGCTCTAACCACTGAGCTACAGGACTCCTTGGATCAGTTAACAGCTTGGTTTACATTCATAATTTCTTATTAATGGTCAATTTTTAAAAAAATACATTTCTTGCATCCCAAAATATTGGTCTGTGGGATCAGAATACTGTAATTAATAAGTGAAACATATTCAGGTTTACAACAATTTCTGCCGTTGATGTGATGTGTACACTGTTGTCACTTCCTGTACCTTCCAGTAATTCTACGGGGACATCCTGCACAAACTGCTCCCACCACCTCCTGTAAATGGGCTTTGCTGACCATTCCTGGATTTCAAATTTACACAATCTGCCAGCGAGGTACATGACAGCCACGGCGATGATCTCGGGCTCCCACTGCAGGCACAGCATGGTGCACAGGCTGTCAGAGAGAGAGAGAACACATTCAATACAGGGACAGCAAGCAGCTAAAGATACTAGCAAATACAGTGACCTCCTGACACTCGTCACTCCCAGGGAAAAGGGCTCAGTGATGATTTATCCGGAGTGGCAAGTTGTGCCCATGCATAAAAACACAAATAAATACGGGAGGGATATTGACAGCAACGATGACTTATGTCCCGCACGAGACTCCGTTCCCCGATCACCCCAGTCCTTGCCCGACTGCACTGGCTGCCTGTCCCAGAGAGGATCGATTTCAAGATCCTCACCCTTGTTTTCAAGTCCCTGCATTCCTCTGCACCCCCCAACCTCTCTAACCTCTCTCCTCAAAACAGTACCCGTTGCCTTCGTTCCTCCGTTTCTGGTCTCCTCCTCGTCCCCCGAGTCCTCCGCTCCACCCTCGGCGGCCGTGACTTCAGCCACTCTGCCCCGAGGCTCTAGAACTGCCTTCCTCACTCCCTTTGGCTCGCTCCCTCCCTTCCCATTTTCAGATTTCTGCTGAAGACCTTTCTTGTCGACTGTGCCTTTGGTCACCTTCATCCCCCCTCCCCCTGGCTCAGTCCCTGGATCTGTTACTGTAAAGTGCTCTGAGACGCCGTCCGGAGTGGAGGGCGCTATATAAATCCAAGTTATTGTTGTTGTTATGTGATTGTGACAAATTAAGCCAGGATCGAGTCATCAGGAGGTTACAACTGATAAATAACACTTCCCTTTCAAACCCCAGCCGCGGAATCATTTCAGTGATCTTGATTAATAGCTGGACTGTTTACCTGTCATTCACAAAGGTCCAGGCCATTTGCACTAGCTTCTGAAGTTTGTTTTTGTCACCTAGAGAGAGAGAAAATTGAACTAACATTATGTGTAACCGATAAGTTCAAAACCTAAAAATAAGGGAAAACAAAAGTTAGATCACGAGACTTAGTATACATTGGGCGGTGACACAATCAAGACGGTAACAGCTGGAATAGCACATGCGACCACTGGCAGCCAGAGTAAGCCCAGTTACATGCACGCTCGAACAGTTAAATTAGAGAAGGCTGGGTACTTACCATCTAAATGATACACAACCGCAAGTTTAAAAAAAACACACACAAATCAGCTGCAAATAATTTTTACATATTGTCGCAAATTAGTGCAAATGTTATCATTCATCAGTGTAAAAACGCCGAGCATCAGCAAGAGCATAAGCAAAGAGAATCAGCAACACATCCACTTCCAGCACAAGACAGAATACAATCGCACTATGAAAGGTACCCATTTTACTTAAAAGTTACCCGAACGGGTCAGGTATCCATTCACCTCCCCTCCCCTCGTGATTTTTTGGCTGAGTGTTAAGCCCGGTTACATCACTCTTCGCCTTGTATTCACTCGCTTACAATTGTTTCAATGACAAAGACAACATTTGACGTACTTGGCATTGCAGGGCTCTAAGCCAATGCTTTAGACCCAAGCCATCAGAATAGGTCCAGTTTCAATTTAACAAGCAAGAAGCTCAAGGCTCCAGTTTGTGGTGTGTGGGACATCATCATGCAAGGCCAGCGCTGCTAATCTCCGAGTGCAAGCCTTTGCCTAACCACTTTGTTCAGTACCTTTGAGTTGTTTGGCATACTTGAGCAGGAATTGATAAGGATGTTCAACCTGCAAATCAAACTTAATTGTCTGCAACAATATCCTCTCCAGCACCATGACTTCTTCCTAATTCAGAGAGAGAAAAAAAACAACACAAGTCACCCCATTCCTTTCAATCCAGCAGTGTAATAATACAATGAATTATACATCAAATCCAGCCCAGCTCACCTCTCTGCTGGCTGTCGGCTGACTGAATTAAATTATTATCAGCCATTTCCTGAAGTGAAGAGTACAGTGAAATTTGGTTTAATGAGTATCAGATTAACTTAATAGTTTGGTCGAATGAATAGAATTGAGAGCTCCAGGAGAAGAATCTTCTCTGATGTTTGGTCTGGTTATATGAATAGTTTGGATTAGTGAATAACTTTTGCTGTCAAATTGAGTATTCAATTGACAGAATTTCACTGTAATAATAAACTGAAGTGAACATGTCTCACCAGGTCACTCACAGGCTCCCTCCAGCGGCAAGAGTGTGGAGCATGACCTCAATAGTAGATTTATGATCATGCAGAATTGTACAGACTCGAGATCCACATGAATTATGTAGTTTTGGTTGTGCCCAAAACAAGAGGTGATGGAGGTAAGAGAACTATTCACTGCCTGGAGTAGAGTTACCAACTGAAGTTTTGTTTAGTGTAGAGGTAGTGTAGAGCTCCAGTAACACAAGATAACACGTAGTACAGAGCTCCACTAACACAAGGTCTCATTCAATCAGTGACAACAGAGTAAAAGTAAACATCTCCCTGATAACGCCAAGGCAGGCTATAGACAAGACAACAACGAAAATCATCTAACCTTCGGATCATCTCCAAACTGCGCAAACTGTACGTCGTTCAGTAAACTTCGAGCAGTTTTGATGATGTCTTTACACTTTTTGGGGGTTTCTTCTACTTTTCCTGCCAGAAACAGGCAGCAAGCGCCTGTCACCTGCAAGACACATGAAACAAGTCAAGAAAGAGAAATCAGAACACATCTTTTGTGATAAATCTGAATACAAGGTACCATAGTTGACTTACTAATACTAAGTCAGATATTCAATGTGACTCCAGTGTTCTATAAAATGAGTTATATGATAAAGTTTCAATATAAATTATCAATGAAAACAGAGCTATTTCTTCAGTATTTCTTCAGTCAGACAATGGCTGGCACATGTACATATAAATAAATCTGGAGGGTCTCCTTCAATAGATTTATTGAGGTTATTTGCCCACTGAGCCATTGGTAACAATTGTACAATACTTACGTATCTTGGGAACTGTTTGAAGGAATGAAACATATAAAAGCGATGGAAGTAGATGATTCCTGTGGCCAGTGTGTCATAATGTCTGTAGAGTTAGTTAAAGATGATAAACAATAACTGTTTATCAGCTATAAACAAAGCTGTGCATCTCTAAGCAATAAGTGAACACTCAGAAGACAGACGTTTAAAGGATACAATCCTAATCGTGTTCCCACATCAAAGATGAACCTGGCGCCCTCCCGGCGGTAGCGGGCCTCGGTTGCTGGATCAAGCCCCTCTAACTGTGAAGGAGTGTGCGCAAGGTCCTTCTTGTCCCAGTACCAGCATGGCTTCCTGAGGTCCACATTTGCCAGGGCTGTAGTTGGGGTGGAATTCTCCTTATTTTCCTTCATTTACCTGGAAACGAGAAAGTAACGCATTAGAATTTACTACATTTAATTTGGTTATTTGCATTAGAACTTTACTTTCTTATCCTTCAGGGAAATACTGAACCCTAAAGCAGAAAAGGCCTCCTTTCTCATTCAAGGGATGCTTAAAAGAACATGTCCTGTTTAGCCATTGGGAACATGTGGCAGACACATCCACTTTAGCCATGTGGGGTCCCTCAAAGTAGGTCAGTGTGTAACAGTCAATCACCAGCAAACCCATAGTGTAAAGGCAGCGCAAAGCTACTGCCCTCAACAGGAGAAATTAATAACTAAATAAAGGTACAACCGAACCTATTCCAGTCCTGAAATGCTTCTCCCTGACAAACGACAGAGAGTCACAGACACACACACAGACAGAGAGTCACAGACAGAGTCACAGGCACACACACAGACAGAGAGTCACAGACAGAGTCACAGACACAAACACAGACAGACAGAGAGTCACAGACAGAGTCACAGGCACACACACAGACAGAGAGTCACAGACAGAGTCACAGACACACACACAGTCACAGACACACACACAGACAGACAGTCACAGACACACACACACAGAGTCACAGACACACAGACACACACACACACAGTCACAGACACACACACACACAGTCACAGACACACACACAGACAGTCACAGACACACACACAGACAGACAGAGAGTCACAGACACACACACACAGAGTCACAGAGACACAGACAGACAGTCACAGACACACACACAGACAGACAGTCACAGACACACACACACAGAGTCACAGACACACAGACAGACAGACAGACAGACAGACAGACACACACACACACACAGACAGTCACAGACACACACACAGATGGGTCGCTTCAGGTCACTCGGCCCTGAGGCGGGGTCTCACCTCGGGTCAGGAGCGCCGCTCAATCCCTTTCTCCCCCGAGTGCAGAATCGGCTTCCAGACCCCACCGGAGCGGCTCCGCCCGGAGGGAGTGAGCAGATAAATGGACAAAAGTGAACAATGATTCCTCCAAACGGCCTCTGATATATATATATATATATGTGAGTGTGTGAAGGGGTGTGTGAGGGTATGTGTGAGGGGGGGGTGTGAGGCTGTATGTGTGTGTGTGTGTGTGTGTGTGAGGCTGTGTGTGAGGGTGTGTGTGAGGCTGTGTGTGGGGGTGTGTATGTGGGTGTGTGTGAGGGTGTGTGTGAGGGTGTGTGTGAGCGTGTGTGTGAGGGTATGTGTGTGAGGGTGTGTGTGAGGGGGTGTGTGTGGGTGTGTGTGAGGGTATGTGTGAGGCTGTGGGTGTGTGTGAGGGTATGTGTGTGGGTATGTGTGAGGGTGTGTGTGAGGGTATGTGTGAGGGGGGTGTGAGGCTGTGTGTGGGTGTGTATGAGGGTGTGTGTGAGGGTATGTGTGAGGGGGGGTGAGGGCTGAATTAGTTTCCTCTCCTTCCTCAGGACTCAGTGACTTCCCACTCTGGGCGCCGCCATTTTGGAAAATGAGGGGGGGGGGGAGCGCGCAGCCGCAGTGACGAGAGGTGAGAGCGAGAGGAGGGGAGCTGGTGACGTCACCGCGCTGTACGTCACATAACCGATAGCTGCTTGAGCCAATCAGACCTCGCAGTGGAGCCGAGGCCGGGCCTGACTGGCCAATGAGAAGCCAGACCGGGCCCAGGTTGGGGGCGGGACGGGACACAGGGAGGGCGGAAAGGGAGCAAGTTTGGTTGACGCGTAGCATTAGACCGGCGGCGGCGGCAAAGGGGCGGGGTTAGTGACGAGTGGTGTGGATGGACGCGGCTGACAACCAATCGTGACGTCCGAGGCGGTGGTGGTAACGGGAAACAAACCAATGGCGGAGTGTAAGGTGGGCGGGAGTCCAAGCCCAGGCAGCAAGTTAGGTTGAGAGAGATCCCGGGCTTCTTTCCCCGTGACTGACTGCCCGGTTACACACAGTAACTGTACACACATATACATATATATATAATAACCGCCATCATCATCATCCCTTTTACTGTGTGAACCTTCCCCGGGAAGCTGCGGCCTCAGGTTTTACTGCATTTACTCTCTGCTTTAGCGAACGGCTGTCCGGGTTTTGCGCGGTTAACCTTCGACGAGCGAAGGCGCTTTCAGTCAGTCACAGAGAGACAGTCACAGACAGTCAGTCACAGACAGACAGACAGAGAGCTCCATCCCAACTGCAAACTGTCTGCTCTTAGCCCACCTCCAGCCATCACCGAGCCCTGACATGAGGGGCTGTGTGTGTGTGTGTGTGTCGGGGCCCTGCACAGCTTTAACCCTTCTAGAAACAGGAACAGGAGGAGGCCATTCAGCCCCTCGAGCGTGTTCCTCCGGTCTCTATAAGGTCATGGCTGTTCTGTGCCTCCACTCCCAATGACCCGCCTCTGCCCGGTGTCCCTCGATCCCCTGACCTGACAAATGTCTATCCACCTCAGTCTGGAGTTATAATAATAACAGTCGTGGCATTTCATACAGGAACTCACTACGTCGTCTCAAAGCGCTTCACAGAATACACCGTAAAGTGAATTGACTGTATATTTGTGGGTGAAATGTGGCAGTCACTTGCGCACAGCAGTGTTCCACACACAGTCGTGGATTGAATTGACCCATTTATTATAGTTTTGTTTCTTGAGGGATTATTATCAGGTGTGTGGAGTCGGGAAACTTGTCCAAGGTTTCACCTCCCGGGAATCGAACCCAGGTCTCTCGCTTGCGAGGCGAGTGCTCTGTAGCTGAGCTACAGGAGTTATTTGGTTAACTACTCTGCTACCCCCACCCACCCCTTCTTTTATTGTGTCGTTTGTTTCAAGAATGAATGAGATAGATTTCTAGAAAATAATATCTGGGGATACGGTATATAGTTTGGGACACAACATGTCAAGCGACTGCCAGGACAGTGGAAGGTAAACTGGATGGTCCTTGGGTCTTTTTTCGCCAGCAAATTCTTATGTTCTTATTGTCATGGAGATTTCTTTAGGCCCTTGTTCTAACTTTTTCTCTCGCTAATATATTTATATGTTTCAAAAAGGCTTGGCTCAATAAATAACACCATACTTGCATTTTAATGTGATGCTGTCCGTGTCAAAGTCGAAAAGTCCCCTAAACGTTTCGTGTATTTTTGTAATTTGTGTCGGTTTAACAGTTAAACCCACTTTTATGCTCGTCAACACGTGCTGCATTGAAAGGGATCGGGATGGTCGGTACACTTAAAGGTTTGTTAAAACTTATACATCTGTCCACAATGACCAGAGTTAACGCTGATTAACCTTTCTGTCGCTCTAGGCATGTTACCCAGACAGACAAAAAATCAGCCAGCAACTTGGCATCTTGTTGACTTAATTTTGTTGAGTTTTTTTTAAACAAATTGGTTCGAACTTGCAGTTATATGCAGTTTGGCATGTGCTGGTAAAACAACAAGGTGTGGCAGATTGCTGCAAATAGTGTTGTCAGGAAGTGATGTATACCTGAACCAGAATTGGGAGGAGTAAGTTACTTTGTGTTCCAAATTTGTGAATTTATTTTCCAGTCAACTCACTGGCAGTTGTTTTCTGACCACAGAAACCGAATTTCCTGGTAATCAATGCCGAGTCAGTTCTTGTTAAACTTTTTTGAGACGCTGTAATGGTTAACGCTTTGCTGTGACCACTGTTAGCCTCTGCGCTGCTTGTTTCTGGGAACATAATAGTGGACCTGTGATTGGTGGGAAAAACAGAAAGTTTACAATATACGGTATAAAAAGTGGAGATGCCGCATAGTGCTTTCGAGGGAGCAATGCCATTTCCAAGGTTCCTTTATCCCTTTCTAAGCCGTTTGAGCTTTGACCTTCTGGGTTGCAAAGTCATGCAAATTCCTCGACTAAACTACTTTGCATTTTCTTCTCACCAACCACTATTCTCCACACTGGGTCAATTGATGTGGTTTGGGAATAAAAATGGGATTAGTTTGAAGTGCTGGCTGGCAATGCATGTAACTACCAAGGGAACCCAGATTGTGACATAATTGAACATTACTCTGGTCTGGGTAGCTAATGTACTGGTCTGTGCATAAGATCTATAGTGTGAAGCTTTGCTGCTATTCTTGTGTGTTTGTAATCTTTCTGAACTGTGATTTGAAAGATGGCTACGTTGTTCATTCTATTCATTTGGATGAGACGTTCAACTTGGGGACCCGTCTGCTTCATCAGGTGGACGTTAAAGATCTTGTAGCACTATTCGAAAAGAGAAAGTGCTTTCTCTTGGTTTCTTAGCCAACAATCCCCCCCACACATGAAATTGGTCATTCGCTTCATGGCTGTTTGTGGGGTATTGCAGTGTGAAACTTGGCTGCCACGTTCACTTAAAAATTGAAACAGTCATTACATTTTACAGCGCCATGAAATGTCCTCCAAACGTCTTTAATGTAAGATTATTATGATATGCAATTGATTTTATTACCATGTAGTTGTTTGCTCAGGGAACGTTGACATGGAGCCAGCACAACCTGTCACATGGTTTTGCTTATCTGGCATTCACTCTTAAATTTTTTTGGCTTAGCATTTTAAAAATGTGATGGGTGGTAGTGCTGTATGGAGCTTCTATTGTTTAGTTATGGATCTAATAATACTTTATAATAATCTTGGCATTTTATATGGAGCCTATCATGTCGTCAAGATGTTTCAAAGTGCTTCCCAACATATACTGTAAAGTGGTTTACTTTGTATTTTGTGAGCATACAATAATAATGCTAGTGTATGTTTCTACATTATATTGTTGACTGTTTTATCTTCACATATACAACAAAGTATTTTGGAACACACAGAATGTTTTTTAAAAAAAAATCCACTCCAGGTAGGGAACAACTTGTGCTGTCATCAGAATGTTTTGAATGGGAGATGCCTGGATGTTCAAAGTACAGTTGGCTGCAAAATGAAATCCTTAAGCAGGAAACTGGGAGATTCGGGTGTGTTGGTAGTCCTGGAGATTCTGTCTTGGTTTGTTACCGCTAATTGAGGAAGTATTGAGTGAGACTTTGTGAAGGCTAATGTTAGAAGAGATGCTGCACATCCCAGTGAGGCAAGCGATGGTGTAGAGGACACTGTAATGGAAAGTGCATCTTTAAGAGAAAAGTGGGACAATTGTTGTTCGCTCTCAAAAATAATACAGACACTCCACATGACAGTGTATGCTGTGAGAGGATATAAAGCAGATGGGTACTGATTCAATTCCCTGTCATTACTGAATTAGTTACTAGAATTAGGTCTCATCTGGAGCTGCTGTTGTAGCTCTAAAATTAGCCTCAATGCCCCTCGGTTAGGTTTCTGACCGCTGTCCGCTGACCATTGCTGGAAAGTACGCAGAGGTGGTCGTTGTGTGAGACCTGAAACGTGATCAGCTGATCTTCTCCCCTGATCAGTGAAAGCTGATACAGAGTCTCTGCCTTCAAAGATGAAAGGGAGAAATTGGTTTTAAAAAAAGGGTAGCCACGAAGAAGTGTGTGGTTTGGAACATCCTATCTGTGAGAGGAAGTGTGTTAGATGACTCATCCATTACTCTTTTTCCCTTTTAACTGGAGGATAACTCCAAAAATTCAGTGACCCTTTGGATCTGGCTAAAGTGGCCATTATTCCCATGTGAGCCTTGTGAGTTTCAGCAGGTTATTAGGTTGTAGGTGACATTACCTCCAGGAGGATGGATGGATACTTCTAACGAGTGGGCAATCCAGGTGAACTTCCACTTCCTGGATGCAAATGTACATTGTGAGGCCAGGTTTTACACCGTAAAAGATATTGAAGCATGATTTACTAAGGGGAATAATTTTCTTCTGGGGGGAATACTACAGGGTGAAATTAGGCTTCATATCTTAGGGATATTTGAAATGACAATTGGTTAGTGCACCAGTAATTGCAAATAATGATAATTTTTTATGACAGTTGTAGAAGTATTTTTTTCACACAGCACTTGGCAATTTCTGGTGGTATCTACTCCAATCGTAGGCTCTCCTGCATAATCTATATTTATGATTTGGTAAGATCCGAAACAGTTTCAATATTCTCCTGTAGCTCAGTGGTTAGAGCACTCGCTTTGCAAGCGAAAGACCTGAGTTCAATTCCAGGCAGAGGGCGAAACCTTGGGCAAGTTTCCTTACTCCACACAGAGCCTAATAATAATCCCTCCAAAACCAAAAACAATAATAAAATTGGCATTTTCAATCTACGACTGTTTGTGGGACATTCCTGTGCGCAATTGGCTGCCGCGTTCGCCCACAAATATACAGTCAATTCACTTTACAGTGTGTTCTGTGAAGCGCTTTGGGACGTCCTCCTGACGTGAAAAGCGCTATATCAAATGTAAGGATTATTATTATTATTATGCGTGGAGAGTCCAGTTATGACCTATAGATGGATTTTGCTATGAATGCATTTTCAGATCTGTCCAGGTCTGTGTATTCCGGGCCAGTCACACAGCAATAAATCTGTACTCTTGTGCAAGTCCAAAAGGCTATAAAAAGAAATTACAACTGCACTTGGCTTCTTTACGATGCAGTTCTGTCAAATTGATAATAGTTTGGAGCTTTCTTAATAATCAAGAATTGCATCCCTTCCCAGACTGGGGAGGATGGTGGACAATTATGGACCGACTACATTTTCTGTTCACAAAAAAATTTATATTTATGTTTCTGCGTATCAGTTGCAGAGGAAAAAGTTTGTTTGACTTAGAAGTGAGAGAAAAGTAATGTTTACAGTATTCAGAACTGTTGATTGAACTGCCATCAGCAAAGAGGCTTGGCATGGGCACATATATGCCTGTGATTTCCATTCTGTTTTCTGTGGGTGTTTGTTCAAAGCTTACTCTGTTTTCACCTGTGTAAATTCTTATTCCACCCTTTTTCTCTCTCTCTCTCTTTCTCTTTCGTACCCACATACACGTGCAAACATGCACAAGCACAGGCAGATAAATGCACTCACATTTATAAAGGTGACAGATGTATAGCAAAAAGATAACTGTGAAGCTGGACAGGTGCAGTCGATTCACATTCACTTGAAATGTTAAAGAAACACAATTTATTTGAATGTTAAAACATGGAGCCAGTAAGAGCTAAGAACCTGTTTGATCTGATTGTGGCGGCCAGGGACAAACAGAGAATTCTTTGTCTGAAGTCTGCATCGTTTTAAGATTCTTTTTAACACATTCCTTGCAGTATTACTGTGATAACCCAAAGTGAACTGGAAGCCCATGTGTAAATCTGCAAGTTGTCTTTAGAATTGATGACGTTATTTATATCCAAGTTCTAAGTGTAACATAATCACTTCCATTTTTAGAGTTCCCTAAATGAGATCCATTAATAAAAGCAGCCACCTGTTTGGTTGCTCATGTGCATACACAGTGAAAAAATCCAATGAATACTGCAAAATTTAATTGAATGTCATTCTGCAATATGTTATGTTGGGGCTACCAGTCTCCATTTGTGCAGAAGTATAAGGAGCGAGCATCCGGTTTTGTTTGTCGCACTGTTTCTGGGAGGAGCTTTTAATCATGTGTGAACCTTCGCAGTTCTAACCTCCTCCCAGCTCCAGTTACCTACTTTAGAATTGGGAGCAAGTTATGATTTTGGCATAAAGTGCGAATCGAAAGGTCAGACTCATTGACGTGACCAGATAGATCACTGTTTGATGTGTAAAATCTTGTCCAAAACAGTAGGATCGCTACCAGTGAGTATACTCAATGTCAGCACTGCTTACTGATCACATCCAAAATAGTAAACTGGTTTACTCTGAAAGTTAATTCTGTTTTAAAACCGAAATAAGCATGTTGCTGTTTTGAAGCTTTTTTTTACATAGTTTTGTGTGCTCTGGCTATAGTAAAGGTTTTGCCTTAGGTCCTAAAGTTATAAAATGCCTATTACTGTCTTGGCACTAATCCAGCTGGTTACTATTTATTGAAAGCTGTAATCTGGTGTCTTATCTTTGGTGTGCGTAAGGTGCACAATAGTTACTCTGGTTCAGATTTTTTCAGAGCATCAGAAAAGGAAGTTAGCACAGCTGAGTCTTGCTAGAACATGTTTGTGAAGGGGCTGGATTCTTACCCTTAATGTGCTTTGGACTTCGGTCTACAGCGTGAATAATTGGGACAATCAACACCAAACCCCCTCAACAACAACGACAAGATTACATTTGTATAGCGCCTTTCACGTTGGGAGGATGTCTCAAGGCGCTGGACAGAGTACAGCATTTCAGACCTGAGCTGGGGTCGGGGTGGGGGGGGGGGGAGGGAGGGGAGGGGAAGGAGGGGTGGCTGATGGCATGGTCGAAGAGGAGGGTCTTGAGGAGGGACTTGAAGAAGGATAAGGAGGGGGGTGAGGCGGAGTGACGGGGGATGGAATTCCAGAGGTTGGGGGCAGAGTGGCTGAAGGCTCTCCTGCCGATAGTGGGGCGGGTGGGTTGAGGGACATGGAGAAGGCCAGAGCCGGCTGAGCGGAGGGAACCAGGATCTTGAACTGGATCCTCTGAAGGATAGGGAGCCAATGGAGTCAGGCAAGAGTGGGGGAGATGGGTTTACGGAGTTTGGTGCGGGAGAGGTCATGGGCTACAGAGTTCTGGATTGGAGGGAGGAGTTGGGAAGGCCGACAAGCAGGGCGTTTGCATAGTCGAGCGTAGTCGGAGGTGATGAAGACATGAACAAGAATTTCAGTGGCCTGAGGGGTGAGGTAGTGGCGGAGTCGGGCAATGTTCGGAGGTGAGGAAAGGCAAAGCGGGTTATGGCTTGAATGTGGGGGAGAAATGACAGCTGAGGGTCGAACAAGACACCCAGGTTCCTGACTGGCTGGTGAGTTGTAGTGTGCAACCGTGGAGGGTGATGCTGCCAGAGCCTGAGGTGCAGAGGCGCTGGCGCGAGCCAATCAGCAGAGCCTCAGTCTTGTTCATATTCAACTGTAGGAAATTTGCCCTCATCCAGGACTTGATGTCCGATAGACAGACTGTGTCAGGACAGCAGTGGTCCTGGAGTTGAGGGTGGAGGCAGACAGACAGTGTGTCAGGACAGCAGTGGTCCTGGAGTTGAGGGTGGAGGCAGAAAGATAGAGTTGGGTGTCATCCGCATACATGTGGAAGTTGACCCCATGTCTGCGGATGATGTCACCACAGGGGGAGCATGTTTTTTGATTTAGATTCAAGGAAGTCCAGCATCTCCTCACAGTTGGAGTTTGAGGAGAGGATGGGTGAGGTATGGGAAGGATGACGGAGAAAACGGTTAGTGGTAGAAATGAGAAGCCTGGGGTTGTCCTTTGCCTCCAAGATAACCTTGGAGTAGAAGGAGGATTCGGCGGAGGCAGGAGCGCAGCGGTAGGTCTTGGTATGGTGAAGCCAAATCTGCCGATGGACCGTTAGTTTGGATTTGGTCCAGGCGCATTCGGCAGCTCGCACTTGTGTCTCCATCCTAAATGGCAATCTGTGGGTCTGTAGTGTGGTGTCTTCAGAATTTTGTTGATGTAGAATTACCTTTCACAATTAGGCCATTAATGTTCCAGCAATGGTAAAGCATTGGGATATGTGGATACTTTGGTCACAGTGATGCATCTCCTGTTGCCCTCAAGAGGTGTGTGCCAGCAAATGTGCTACTTTCCAATAAATCTATCACCAGATATCTTTTTTTCTCCTTGGAACTTTGCTTATGTTTATTCTCTGCCCATGGAGGGTGATCTTGTTTATCCCTAATTATTGCCCAATATATCTTTACTTCTAAAGTTATGGTATTAACTCCCTGGATGACAGATAATTTGATTCAACCTTATCCATGACTTTGCTGAATGATCCACTCTATATATATCAGCTCTCTTTGAATCACACACCTTAACTTCCACATGGATTGGCTCAGTCTTGACTGTCTGTATGCCCTTCATTTGGGCAACACGTATCTTGTTTTCAGCTTGTTTCTTTATGGCTGTCATAAGTCCAGCTAACAGCTATTGCATTATACGTTTGATGATTCTTAGTCCCTCTTAAACTAATGAAATGATAATCTCCTGTGATCTCAAATGGAACTCTGACATCTCCTTTGCTGAAGATGCCTCCATTTTATCAAACTTATTTTCCCCTCAACAACTCTTATATTTCTGCAAAATTTAATTTGTTCAAGACTTGAATGTTGCTCCCAAATCTTGAAGGGTCCTCTACTTCTTGAATTCCTACAAAGGATACAGGGCAGGTGTGTTGTCTGATAAATGATCATTTTGTTGCTTGTGGTGTTAAACTTTCACCTCATTCCACCAGACCTTTTATGTTATTTTGTCAATGCCATTAAACTTGTTTCTCCTCTAACCGTTCCTCTCTTGTTCTTCCCAAACTCCACAGCACACCCTTGAACACCGTCTCCCCACTCCTTGTCTAGTTTAATATTTAAAAAGTTCATCCCTAATGTTTCTCAAGACTGCGAGACTGCTAAAGCTCCTAATCGTCCCATCCTTTGCAATATCAAATGCAAGGATTATTATTAATATACAGGAGTTGAACAGCCAATCACTTCATCACCTAGGCACCACTTGATGTTATCTATGTCTACTTTCCATTTCAGCTGTGATGATGCCCTGCACTATTAACCTTTGCCCTTCACCTATTCATCACTCTTCTCTCAGGCTTAGTCCAATATCGCCTCTGGCCGTGTTTTCTTGCTATCAGTACTTAAATAAAAGTATTTACAAAAGGATCTGGAAACTTTTGATTGCTTTTCACTAACTTGTAAAAGATATTGCTTAAAACAAAATTGTGAAACTGTATGCAACAACAACAACTTGCATTTGTACAGCACCCTCAACATGGGTAGGATCTTGGAGTGCTTAATAGCGACGTGGTTTGATGCCGAGTCGGTTGAAGAGGAAATCCTCCAGGTGTTATTTGAGAATGGGCAAAGAGGGGGCAAGACAAAGAGAATGAAGCAGGGAGTTCGATTTACGAGGCACGTTGACGGAAAGCACAGCCGCCAATAGTGGATCAGAGGGCCGAGAGACGTGTAGAAGATCCGAGCAGAGGCGGCAGGATGTGGAGTGGGGTGTGAACAAATCGTAGAGTTGGGGAGGTGCCAGGACGTGAAGTGATTTGAAAGTGAGAGTGAGGATCTTGAAATTGAAACCTTAAATCTTTATGATCTAAGTATTGTTGAGATTGTGTGTTGCTCGGCTGTGACTGCATCAGTGATGAACTGCAAATAAATAGTCCTAAATAATCCTTGCAGTTGATGTAGCACCTTTCATGTTGGGATGATCTCTTTCATGTTGGGATGATCTCACAGGATTTACTATGAATTATAGGGACTGTTCATTTTCTAGACAATTTGTGTACAGCAATGTCACATAAACAGCCATGATGTAAATGACCAATTTTATCTGGGGAAAATTGTTGGTTAAGACACTTGGAGGATCTCCCTCTCTTTTCAACTACTGCCATGGGATCTTTAACATCCACCTGAACAGGCAGATAGACCTCAAATTAACTTCTCATTCGAAGGACTGTGCAGCCCTCCCACAGCACTGTATTGGAATGCCAAGCCGAGACAGTGATTTCAACGGCTTGAAGCCACAACTTTCTGACTCAGACGAACTAACTGAGCTTGGTTTCCCAGTGTCCCATTCATCACTGAGTGAATTTTTGCGTCGCCATTCACGCATGGAAGATTTCATTTTTTTTAAATCACTTAAACGTAACCTCGTTTGTAAACCTGTTGCTCATTTTAGATTTAACATCTTCATTAATTCTTTGGCAGAAAGATGCCATCGTCCTATTAATAAGTGTTTAATGGAGTATATCACAATGGGTGTTCAAACCATAGCATTTCATTAAATGTTCCAGTCTGTAATCTATCTGAAATCGAGTATTCCTTGAGATTCTTTTTGTTGTTACAATGCCACTTAACATCTTGAATGCTCCCAAGCAACATGTTGAGAATTTGTTGTGCTGAGCGAATGCAATGTATCAATAAGCAATGCCTCTCAAAAATTCTCCCCCTAGTAAACTCAACCGTGGCTAACGAGAGCAGTCAGGGACAGTATAAAGTTAAAGGAAGAAGCCTATAAAACAGCTAAGATGAGTGGTAAACCTGTGGATTGGGAGAACTTTAGGGATCAACAAAGGAGAACCAAAAAAGTGATTAAGAGGCAGAAAATGGAATATGAGGGCAAAGTAGCGAAGAACATAAAGACAGACTGCAAGAGTTTTTATAAATATATAAAGAGGAAGAGGCTGTCAAAGGTAAATGTGGGTCGGCTACAGCAGAGACGGGGGGAACTACAGTAGGGGACAAAGACATGGCAGAGTCATTAAACAAGTACTTTCCTACTGTCTTCACCTTAGAAGACACTGAAAACCTACCAAGAATAGAGGGGAACCAAGAAGAAAATGTCAGTGAGCAGTTTGGAGGAATTAATATTAGTAAAGAAATGGTTTTAGGTAAATTGTCAGGTCTTAAAACTGATAAATCTCCTGGACCTGATGGCCTACATCTGAGGGTTTTAAAAGAGGTGGCGACTGAGGTAGTGGATGGCTTGTCTTTGATCTTCCAAAATTCTCTGGATCCTGGACCGGTTCCCATTGATTGGAAGATTGCAAACGTGACACCACTATTTAAGAAGGGTGGGAGAGAAAAGATGGGGAACTATAGACCAGTTAGTCTGACATCAGTGGTAGGGAAAATTCTTGAGTCCTTAATTAAGGATGTCGTTATGGGATTCCTGGAAGACCATAACAAGAGTAGGCAGTCAACACGGCTTTACAAAGGGAAGTCACGCTTAACTAATCCTTTAGAGTTTTTTGAAGATGTATCTGCAGGTTAGAGAGGGGGGAGGCAGTAGATGTAGTATATTTAGATTTTAAAAAGGCATCTGACAAAGCGCCGCACAAAAGGCTATTGCACAAGGTTAAGGCCCACAGGATTAATGGGAACATATTAGCACGGATTGAAGAGGGGCTAACGGGTAGAAAACAGAGAGTAGGGATAAACGGGTCATTCTCGAATTGGCAGGAGGTGACTAGTGGAGTGCCACAAGGATCAGTGTTTGGGCCTCAGCTATTTACAATTTACATCAATGATCCAGACCAGGACATCGAATGTAACGTATCTAAATTCGCGGATGACACTAAACTCGGTGGGAGAGTGAGCTCTGAGGATGATGCAAAAATATTGCCACAGGATATAGATAGGCTCGGGGAGTGGGCAAGTGGGCAGATGGAATTTAATGTGGGGAAGTGTGAAGTTATTCACCTGGGTAGAAAAAATAGAAAAACAGATTATTTTCTAGAGGGGGAGAGATTAGATAGTGTTAGTGTTCAGAGGGATTTGGGTGTCCTTGTACACCAGTCTCAAAAAGTTAGTTCACAGGTGCAGCAGCAACTAAGAAGGCGAACGGCAGTTAGCGTTCATTGCAAAAGGTTTAGAGTAGGGAAGTTGTTCAGATTCTGGGCAAGCTAAGTCAATTGGACCCCAAAAAATGTACTTGAATTAGGTGTGTTTTTAAAAGAAAAAGCCTTCTAATTTTGTTAATTATTGTTTTGTTACTTTACTGATTTGTGTGCTAATTGTGTTTACTCTCCTCTTTGGCACTTTAATGTCTATTGAAGCACTGTAGTACAAAGATGGGGCGGGAAGGGGGTGATTTTCCATTTGCCTGTAATAATTCCTTGCATTATAATGTTTGCATTCGTTAGTGCAGAGTAAAGGGCACTTGCTGACCGAGGTAAGTAAATCTATGGACAGCTGGAGACTTTTTCCCCCATTCTTCTAGTCCAGTACTACTGTGCTTTGTGCTGTCAATCTGCTTTTAGAAAGAAGAGAACAACAACAAACTGCATTTACACAGCACCTTTCATGTCAGGAGAGCGTCCTGAAGCGCTGAACAGTTGGGGGTTTGCACCTGAGCTGGAGGTTGGATTTGCAACGGGTGTGGGGAGGGGGCAGGGGGAGAAAGCTAGAAAGATGACCTAAGGTGCAGTCAAAGAGGAAGGACTTGAGACAGACCTTGAAAGGAGGCTTTTGTGTATTTTTTTCAGTAAAGCGATGGGTAAAAAGAGCAGAGTGAAAACACAGAAATCGGGAGGTGGAGCAACATCAGCCATTTCTACAAAGGAAATAATGAATCTGATAACCGAGCTGCTTCAGAGTAAGTTCCTGTGTGTGTGTGTGTTTGTGTTTGTTTCAGTCGTTAGTATAGACTTCTCTCCACCAGGAATTGAGGTCATAATACAGCACATATCTGAGGGACTGCGACATTGTTGAAATTGCCAATCTTCGGGTGAGGTGTCTAAACCGAGGTCTTGTCTATGGTTCATCTGTGGTTTACATTGGGTTGGAACTCTACTTCATTAAGAATTGGAACAAAAACTGTGGTTTGGGTAATGAGCTTTTGATCCTCATTTTGATCCTTGGAGTCCTGTAGCTCAGTGGTTGGAGCACTCGCTTTGCAAGTGAGAGACCTGAGTTCAATTCCAGGCAGAGGGCGAAACCTTGGGCAAGTTTCCTTACTCCACACAGAGCCTAATAATAATCCTCCAAAACCAAAAACAATAATAAATTGGTCATTTTCAATCTACGACTGTTTGTGGGACATTGCTGTGCGCAATTGGCTGCCGCGTTCGCCCACAAATATACGGTCAATTCACTTTACAGTGTGTTCTGTGAAGCGCTTTGGGACGTCCTCCCGACGTGAAAAGCGCTATATCAAATGCAAGGATTATTATTATTATTATTATCCTTGACCTACAAGAGTTTCAAAGGGATTTTGAATGAAGCATCGCAGTCTTGCCCCAGTCCCAGTTTAAACCTGGTCATTAAGTATTTTCAGGCTAAGCTGCAGGTAGTTGAATAACCAGTTTTATATTTTCTTCATGAACTTCCTGTGAAAGAATAATCTGGTTTAGCGAACGAGTGAGAAGAAACATTGACCACTAATCCCTTCAAAGCAGCACACTTAAATATTCGTGTTTGCTGGTTTCGTTACAAGATAATGGTAATCCTTGTATTTGATATAGTGCCAATAATCAATACAATACAAAATTACATTTGTATAGCGCCTTTCACGTAGGGAGGACGTACCAAGGCACTATAGTAACTCTACATGTTGTAGGCGAACACGGCAGCCAATTTGCACACAACAGTGTCCCGCAAACAGCCACAAAGTGAATGACCAATTTTATTGGGAGGATTGTTGGCCAGGACAGAGCTCCGACACACCTGCTTTGCAATCATTTGTCCCTGTACACAATTAAATAACATAAAGCACAATTGTGCTTCCACCAATCAAATTTGGCAGATGCCCAAGAATTATTGCCAACAAGATTGCTCAACCCCATCTCTCCTCATTGATTAAAGATCCTGCTTTACATACTGGTTGTAGTATTTGGATATAAAACCACCTCCAAAGGGAATCTTTATCAGCCAGTTCAGTTAATGTTCCAAAAATTGCATGGTTGCCTCGTTGCATCAATAAACCATGCAGTCACACTTTGTCTTACTTAATTTGGGTATTTGTGTTTGGTTTCAAGTTAAAGCCCAAAGGCATACTAAATGTCAGTGGTTTGGGCTGTGTCAACAGTGGTATTTGGAACAGAGTCTAAGTGGCTGGTTAAGAATAAGTACAGAGCCAGACCAAGGCTATAATTTTCAATTTTATTTAGTGTTTTTTTTATTACAAAAGACCATTTCAATAAACTCACATTTGCCAAACGCACTAATCTAGACTTTCCTATTTTCTAAACCACATTTGTTGTATCCGCTATTTTCAACTGTTGATTTTGGAGCCATGATTAATCTTGATCATTTATCCAACCTGGTGAGTTTTCTGTGAAATATGTGAGTCATTGCTGTTCCTTTGATTAATGGTACAACTCCAATGGAGCTATAGACTCATTTCAAGTGCTGCTTGTTTCTCAGAGTGGCTACAACCCAGTCTTATAGCTTGGAATCAGAAGCAATGGGCACTGCCAGAGAATGCAGACTGAGATATCTGCCTGGAATCTTAATAATAATAATCCTTGCATTTGCTATAGCGCTTTTCACGTCGGGAGGACGTCCCAAAGCGCTTCACAGAACACACTGTAAAGTGAATTGACTGTATATTTGTGGGTGAACGCGGCAGCCAATTGCGCACAGCAATGTCCCTTCTTGTGCCCTTCTGGGTGATGATTGAGCACCAGTCGGGCTGAAATCGAGCCAGTCTGCCTGGCGTACAGGTTTTGTTGACATTTTGGTGAAGAATGTGTACAGCTGTGGAAATGATGCAGTGAACAGTATATACAGAGAGGAGCTGGAGTCCTCTTCACAGCAGCAGCCACTGTCTGTACCAGATCAGCTGAAGAGGATGAGATCCACATGTAGCTGGGAGTACTGTGTAATGCTCCTCTACAGCAGTAGTAATTTGCACTTAGGATCGATCGCACCTTTCATGTAGGATGAACATTTCAAAGTGACTATGGGGATGACCAAAGGCATAGTCAAGTAAAGGCAAAGAGAGAATGAGCAATGCAAAGGGATTTGGGGAAAGAACTGAAGACCTTCTTCGTACCTCTCTCCCTGACTCACAGTGAAATAAAGGAAGATTCAAATTATTATTCTTTAAGAAAGAGGACATTGAGGGTTAAAATAATGATTTATGACCATTGCTGCTTACTCAGAGATCCTGCCCAGCACTCTGGTCTGAATCTGAATCCAGGTCTCCTAAGAAACTATGTCCTAACCCACTGTAACACATTTGACTTAAACTGCCCTTATAATGGAGTATATATTTACAGTATGTAATGGTTTCATTTTTCTCTTTTGAAGAATGCAGTAACCCATCAACAGCACCAGGAAAAGAATGGGAAGAATATGTACAGATCCGAGGTCTGGTAGAGAAAATACGTAAAAAGCAAAAAGGTATTTATTTGATGGCTGATTTTCACTTTCAAACCATTCTTGCTTCATAGTTTTGTATCACTGCCAGATTCAATTACCAGTAATGTAACCAAGATGTTAATAACAATAATAGTCCTTGCATTTGATATATCACCATATCACGTTGTTGAGACGTCTCAAAGCACTTTGCAGGATATACCGTAAAGTAGTGACTGTATTTTGTGGGCGAAATGCAGCAGCCAATCGTGCACAGTGGTGTCCCACAAACAGTCGTGGATTGAGTGACCACATTATTGTGTGTGTTTTTGTTTGGAGGGATTATTACCTCCTGGGAGTTCCGAAGGGAGGGGAACAGTAACACACTGAGGGATTGGGTGTCATTGTATTTCATGAAAGTAGAGCAGTTTATCAACATTCTGTCATCCTCATGCGATACGTTGCTTTGGAACGTTTCTGAGAAACCTTTATTGTTTTCTATTTTAGGGTGAGGCGGGAGACTTGTCATACACTGATCCTTGACAAGCTGACTTTTCTTTGTAGGGTGATATCCTAGCTTGTACTATAGTCCTATACTGTATATCCACAGGTGGCTTTAGTACTGGTCACTTTAACATTGTCTGAAGCTTTGTCATCGTATTTGTTGTTCCGTTATCTGATCTGTTATTCTTCATCTTATTTATTCTAGTTCATGCGGAACTAGAGTATTTTGTTCCGATGTGGATTTCTCTCCTGGTTCCTAAATTATTTTGTTTGCAACTGTTTCTAGGATTATCAGTGGTCTTTGATGGGAACCGAGAAGACCACTTTGCTGAATTAATGGAGTGGGGAGCTGACTGTGGAGCCTCGACCGAAGGGTTTGAAGTCACTTATTTCTCTGAAGAGGGATATGGGTTAAAGGCAACGAAAGACATCAAGGTTTGTAACCTTTTGCCTTCGTCAGCATTTTTCCTTTCTTTGCACAGAAGTGACCTTTTTACTTCAAACCATCCGTGGTGGGTGGCTTCCAATACCTACCTTTTTTTTGTTTCGTAACCAAAGGATCACGTGTTTCTTGTGTAAGTTTTGGGATTTCACCTCCTGACACCAATTGTTAGAAGTTCTGTACATCTTTGGTTGACTCACTTGGTTGAATGTCTTGGAGTGGGTTGAACGGTACTCAACTTGGGCTCTCCAACCTCTTATTGCTAACAATCTTTTTATTATGTGTTCACAATTAGATTTCCTATTCTGTTTGCCTCCAAAGAACGGTCACTAGACTGTATAAACCCTGTGAAGCATTTTGAGACTTCCTCCCCACGTGAACGGTGCTACATCAAATGCAAAGATCAGCTTTGCATGATCAGAGCGTGATAAACTATTATGTTGCGGCAAACATGTCTTGTGTTGGTGTCAGGGTGGAATGTTCTCAGAAAGGTTTATGGCAGGAACTCTTTCCTTTCCACCCTCTATCTGAAGACGGTTGTGTGAAGATGAATGGCTCTCTTGTAGAGAGAGCGAGGGAATAGGAACCAAAAAAACATTTCCTGACGAACTCAGTCCTATCTTAACTAAGGACCAAAGACACATATTTTGTGTGTGCGTGTGTGCGTGCGTGTGTCTATATATATATATATATGTATATATATATGGGGGGTCTGAACAGTGGAGAATACATCACAAAATATTGTCCCCCAACTAGAAAGATTGTATACTTGAGCCTTAGAGCTGGCGATTCCTGCAATTGGGCAGAATTTATTTTAGCTCTCAGCTGAGTTATTGTGTGCAGCACCTCAGAGACATCAGCTGCTCCGTCAGGGGAACAAAGGAAGTAGATTTATTTGAACCAGTCTAATGGCCTCATATGCTGAAACCTTTTGGCAAACCTTTTTCTGAATAACGCAAACCTTTTCTGATTGTTTTAAGATCAATCAAAATGATGTCCCCTCCCCTGTCCTACTTTCCTCAAGGGTATGATTACATTATTGCACCAAACATCATACTGACTAACAGGATTAAATCGAAAATGTACTCGATTTGGAGTTTCAGTGAAGATTCAAACAAGGAATTAACTTCAAGGCTGACGGGGATTTGTTGCAGTTGGCTGAGGAATCTGGTTTACCAATAAACAAACTTGACACTGAGCCAAACCACAAAAGAATGGAGTGATCCCGGCTGCTGTGAATAGCAGTGGCTCTTTATACCACCAGTGGCTTTTATTACACCACATCAAGATGTAGCTTTGAAAGTAAATCTTCCTTGGATTTGTTTATCCCAACTTGCAAACGTGGGGAGAAAATAATGGTGTTGTCATTTCCTAACCGGAGGCCATAAATTTTTTTCTAGGTTTCCTTTTTGTGCTTTTAGCTGGTTAAGCTCACACTCTGGGGTCCCCTAAGCTTTGGCTCTTTCCAACCTGCACCAAAGTACTCTTTGGAATGACACCCGGCTGACAGGGGGTGGGGGGGAAAGACCATAAATTCTTAAAAAGGGGAACTCGACAGATGTGGTGAGTTTTTTTTACAATGGGCAAAAGTGAAGGAATGTGTATCCCCAGTGCAGGGGGATGGAACTAGAGCAATCCCACGTCATGTATAGCTCCACCAAGAGCAACAACTACCACTCTTATTTATATATCTCCTCTCACACAGTAACGCTTCAACTACTTTGCTGCAGCAGTACACCTGAACACTGCATTAATTGACTTATTTTCCGAACATTTGTTGATTTTTTTTGCTTCTAATTATATTTTTCTACTCAATTTTTTGTTGTATTTTTTTAAAAAGTTCATGGATTTCACACTGTTGAGCACAACCAATGAGATATGTGAATAGGAGTCTTGAGATCCTAGCATTGAGAATGTTTTGCAAAGTGGGCACAAGGCTGAGGCAGGTTAGGTTACAGCTTTCCTTGCCCAATGTTTAATCAAATGAATTGCTGTAACTTGGCAACTCTGCATTAAATCAGCAAATGAGCTGGGAAGCTGGAACCTCCTGACAATGTGGCTTCATTTACTTATAATCTCGGCTGCGTTTCTTTTGTCAATCGCTGTAGCCATGTTTGTTGTTGGACTCGAGTGATGTTCCCTTTTTTAATTACTCGCTGGTTCTAAGGGAACATTGATGCTGAAAACAAGTAGTTGTTTGTTAGACTGGATACACAGATGTAATTGTAATAAATTTGAATTTGTCCATCAATTCAGCAGCAAATGTTTTTTGTGAGGCTTTCAATGCTGTCAAACTGTGCCAAATTGTGGTTATTTTTAGCATTTAAATGCTGCCAGTTTATTATAGATGTTTTTCCTTCTCCAGCAACTCTCGTCTACAAAATACAGACATAACACTTTGTGGTAATTCTTGTGAATCATTTTGAGGTGTCTTCTCGACGTGAAAGAAGCTGTACGAAAGCAAGGATTATTATTGTATTCCATATTTTCATTTTTTGGGGTCAGTCGGGGGGTTGACGCATGGTGCTGAATTGATGGACAAATTTTAATTTATTACAATTATGTCTATGCATCTAGTCTAAATAACAAACATGGTGACGCATCACCATTCTTAAGAGTATCCAGACCAAGCTGAGTTCCAGGCATCTCACCTCCACGTGGAAATTCCCATGTATTGGAATGGGATCCACATTCATTTTAATGCATATTTTCACAACCCTCTTTGTGTGAAGAAATGTTTTAATGACAATAATAATCCTTGACATTTGATTTAGTCACTGATCACATAATTGAGACTTCTCAAAGAGCTTTACAGAATATATTGTTAAGTGTAGTGACTGTATGCTTTGGGAGCGAAACCAACAGCCAAATACGCGCAGCAGTGTCCCACAAACAGTCATGGATTAAGTGACCTTTTTTGGGGGGGGTTTTATAACCCCCGGAAAGCTCTCTGCAAATCGACCAACAACCAGGTACCTACTTACTGCTAGGTAAACAGAGGCGTGTGGAGTAAGGAAACTCACCCTTCCCGGGAATTGATCCCAGGTCCTCTCGCTTGCGAGGCGAGTGTTCTCACCACTGTACTACAGGACGTCCTTAGCACTTATACGGCTACAAAAATTGCCGGGATGGACTGGGATTGCAGAGCTTTCAGCAGCTTCAGCATCCAGTCATCCTGACGGTGTGAAAATGTTGGCTGTCTTTCAGAATGAAACTTAACCTGCCCAAGCATGCAACCCATTTCATAAAATCAACATTTGTTTTTTTTCCAAAGAAATGGGAAAAACTGATCAGCCATGGTTGTACCAGCAATATTTTGTTGCTGCTGCTTTGTATTGAGAAATAATAAGTGACTGGAACAAGCCCGGAGTCGTTCATTTTTCCTCAATTGATTCAAATGCTAACATTACATTCAAATTGACTAATAAAGTTTGCACTCAACCTCAGTTTATTTACTAAAAGTCAGTTTCATTAGGTCAGGACTAAATTGTCCTAATTTGATGCAATTAGATCCCATTACGCCTGTACAATGTTGTTTCCTTATTACCATTTGTTTCAACTAAAATTAACTAGGAAAATATTGTAACCAACATTTGCTTAAGTATCTAATTAAAATGTTGCCCAAGTATAATTACTTAGCTAAGTTTGGTTTATTGTCAGTCGCTCCTTTCCTGTCTCTTTTCTCCAGGACTTGTAGCTTTATTGGTTCTCCTTCATTGAATTAACCCTTTTTATTATTCTTCTAACTGTAAATTGACAAAGATGTAGATCACTAATACTTTTTTTAAATATTAAAACAAAATGGCAGTAATTATTGCCTTCAGCTTCCCGGGATTCTTTCATCGCTTTTATATGTTGAGTCGCATCATTTTACTGAGAATTGATTGCATGTTGCTGACTAAACCATTGACGTTGAGTCTTTGCTCTGAACTTTATATTCATTGCTATTATGTGCTTGGATCAGAGAAGATGGTGGTAACTTGTTTGTGTGTGCCTTTTAGGCAGAAGAACTCTTTCTCTGGATCCCCCGAAAAATGCTGATGACTGTTGAATCTGCTAAAAATTCTATACTTGGTGAGTAACGGTTTTGCCAGGTGTAGGTTGTTCATTAACATGCAATGGCCTGTTGTTCACTTTAGTAATTTTTAAAAATTGTTTCACAAATACAAGCCATTTGAGAATCAAACGGCTTTCATTCCCAATAAACTCCCTTCTTTGTGTTTTTTGGGTGATTGGATTTTATGTGTTTGCCACCTTGAGTGCTGTAATAGCTATGTTGCTTGGTTTTATACTAAGTATTGGAGGGCTCCAAAGGTACATCGCTGCGGGTCTAGCCAACCTAGAGCAGCAAGGTCAGATACCCAACTATTGAACACTGTGGTCTACAGCATCAGCATAAATTTGTGATGTCCTGTAGCTCAGTGGTTAGCACGCTCGCCTCAGAAATGAGAGGACGCGGGTTCGATTCCCGGCAGAACAAGGCAAAATGTTGGGCAAGTTTCCTTACTCCACACGCCTCTGTTTACCTAGCAGTAATTAAGAAATTGGGTGTTAGTTGATTGGCGGATCACTTTCTGGGGGTAATAATCTTTTACGTAAAAAAAATTGATCACTCGATCCACCACTGTTTTGTGGGATACTGCTGTGCACTGCGTTTTGCCCACAATCAACTAACATTACATTATATCCTGTGAAGCGCTTTGAGTCGTCTCAATGATGTGATAAGGCGCTTTATCAAATGCAAAAATTATTATCATATTCTCATCCATGTGGCATCTCTGAGTCAAATGACCAATTTAGACACAAACTCAGTGAAAACAGTTTTTATTTTGACGGTGGTCAGCCATGGGACTCAAGACTTCAGAAGTCAGCTCTGTAAATTCCGGACGGTTATTCAGATGTCCTCTAAATCTGAGCGGATGCCCATTTTTGTGATGGGAAGTTATTAGTCCGTACATGAAACGAATAATAGTACAGCAGAGGCCTGTTAAGAGCAACTTTGTTTAGCCAGTGTAAAGGTTTATCACCAGGCTTTGAACCTGTGTCACAATAATCGTTTGTCCCGTCTTCACTGAAGCTTGCGCTAGGATTATTTAAACGTGTTCTCACCCTTCCCGTAAGCAAAAGCAACATTCTGGTGTTGGCCGCAAGACATTATGTGTCAGACTGCTGATGGCTTTCTGCGAACGGAAGTGATAGGTTCCCGATGGGAGTAAGCAGGAATAATGTTTCCTGGCTTCATTATGCTGTGATCTTTAGGGATATCAATAAGTATTTCCTTTTTAAGAGAACAGCCATGCCAGATCATTTGTGAAGTCTTGACTTTGCCTCGTACAAAAGCTCATTACTCAAAATCCTGAATCTATAGCATCACTATTAAAACCAAATCTTCCCTTTTTTGCGTGTACTGCCTTCAAAACCCTCTCAAGAACGTATCTGCTTGACTGTACCCTTGGTCAACACCCTCAAACTCTCTTTCCTTCTCTCCCTGCTCAGAGAGCCCCATTAACTTTGTGAAGCATTTTTGATCCGATCATCCTCACGAAGAGTGGTAAATAGGTGCAAGTCCTTTTAAACTTTCCGGATGCTGTGGTTAACTAAACAAATGATCCTTGCATTTGATATAGTGCCTTTCACATCAGAAGGACGTCTTGGAGCACTCACAGGATGCATTGTAAAGCATAGTGATGTGTATTTTGTAGCAAATAAGGTGAACCTATGTCTGGGATTAAACACCTCTATTGGCGGACCCTATTGAGCTTGGGAACATTATATCTCTCAACAGAAATGAAGGTTCTTGCTGAGCATTTTCAACCTTAAAAGATTTTTAATGAGATTGGTCATTTCTCATGTAAGTTCACGTATTTCCATTTTGGTGATGGAATGCGAGTATTTATTCTTCTTTTTTCCCTTAGTTTAGCAATGCCAACATACAGTTTTTGTTGTTTTACATTCAGGTCTCATCTATGCTCAAGACCGGATTCTGCAAGCTATGGGCAACATTACCCTTGCTTTCCATCTGCTGTGTGAACGTTCCACTCCCAATTCTTTCTGGCTCCCTTACATTAAGACGTTACCTGCTGAGTACCACACCCCCTTGTATTTTGAAGAGGAAGAGGTGCATTACCTTCAATCGACCCAAGCTATCCACGATGTCTTCAGCCAATACAAAAACACTGCTCGCCAGTACGCTTACTTCTACAAGCTTATCCAGGTGAGCTTACCTTGCTGCACATTCTTTTTCGTTTAGGATAAGTTCATCAGCAAGTGTTTTAACCGTTGGGTTTGCTAATGATTGACTGGATGGACATTTTGGAAGACTTGACATCCAGCCATTTGACATTGCGTGGAGGGCACACACAAACGTGAAGATAGACAAAGTGACTCCCGTTTGATTTTATTTCTGATACGCCTAAAGAGTTTCATCAGGCTGCTGCTTTTTATATTGCTTTGGCATGGGAGTGGGATTATACAGGGAAATCATAAGTGCCATCAGCCAGTCAAGGTCAAACGACATGTGGAGACATCTGTATTTTCAATTTTGGTGTTCCTGGGCTCGGGGGAATCACTGGCCTGTCTCCATTTCTGCCTTCAGTGACTGCACGTAGTTTAGAATATAACACAATTACCAGGCGTAATTTCTAGCAAGCCAACAGTGAAATCACCTGAATCCAGTATTTTCTAATTCAATTAACCAGTTTGCGTGTCGTTAGGGGACTTTACAAGGCCAATTAATGAAGTAGTAATAATAAACTTGGAGGCAATAGGTGCTCTGCATAGTAATACACAAGGTGAGCAGCGCAAAACTGGTGCACGAACTGAGATCTTTGTGAGTTTGGCTATTAATGTCTTGCTGGACAGTTTTGGCTTGGCTTCGCTCTCGCGCCTCAGGATCAGAAGGTTGTGATCTCCTAGTCTAGGCTGATACTTGAGGGCAGTATTTTGATTTGCTGGAGTTGTGCCGCCTTTCAGATGATTGTTAAACTGCCTGTTTAACAGTGGATGTTACTCTTATTTTTCTCTGGGTGAGAATATCCTCATTCGAGGCCCGCACCAGGATGTGAGGTCAGAATCTTGGCTAACACTCCAGTGCAGAGCTCAATGTGTTTCATTTCTCTGGTCTCGTGAAAGTGGATGACAAATCGCATGTGAAATGGTTAATGGGAAAGGGTGGAATGAAAGCAGTTGAGGTTGACGGGTGCAAAAGTCTTCTCTATGTAGTGCTCTGGGCATCACAGGGAGGACAAGCACCCGGGCGGTTGGCCTGAAGCGCTCTGGGACACTACCCCACGTGAAGGGTGCTGTACAAATGCACGTTGTTGTTGTTGTTGTATCTGTCGTCGTTGACAAACAGCATCCAAATTGAGATTGAATTTGGGAATTTTCCAAACCCCTTTCATGGTCTTAAAGATTGAGTCAACAGTGCGCCAGAGCAGTCTGAGGTGTTGGACGATGTCATGCTTGCACCTTGCGGGAGAAGTTGCTGGGCTCTGAGAACCAGGACGGCAGTGAAGCTGCTCCTCACTACCCAGAGCCATGTTCACTGTCTGAAGCCTGTGCGGCTGCACCGTTAATCAGACCCGGCTACTCCAGCCCAGTGCGAGTGAGCAGCCAGGGGTGGAATTTGAGAGACTACATTAACCCCCTCCTGTCTGCACCCTTTTATTATGACCCTAATGTATCATTGCCCCCCCAACCCCACATACATACATACATCCCCAACTGCTTTTATGCTGCTCTGTGGAGGCAGTGCCACAGTCTGACCACAAGAAGGAGCTGTGGGGTTCAGAAGCAGATTTGTAGATTCCAGCACATCTCTGCTGCGCACACACACACCCCACAACACACCCTTATCCTTGACCTACAAGAGTTTCAAAGGGATTTTGAATGAAGCATCGCAGTCTTGCCCCAGTCCCAGTTTAAACCTGGTCATTAAGTATTTTCAGGCTAAGCTGCAGGTAGTTGAATAACCAGTTTTATATTTTCTTCATGAACTTCCTGTGAAAGAATAATCTGGTTTAGGAACGAGTGAGAAGAAACATTGACCACTAATCCCTTCAAAGCAGCACACTTAAATATTCGTGTTTCTGGTTTCGTTACAAGATAATGGTAATCCTTGTATTTGATATAGTGCCAATAATCAATACAATACAAAATTACATTTGTATAGCGCCTTTCACGTAGGGAGGACGTACCAAGGCACTATAGTAACTCTACATGTTGTAGGCGAACACGGCAGCCAATTTGCACACAACAGTGTCCCGCAAACAGCCACAAAGTGAATGACCAATTTTATTGGGAGGATTGTTGGCCAGGACAGAGCTCCGACACACCTGCTTTGCAATCATTTGTCCCTGTACACAATTAAATAACATAAAGCACAATTGTGCTTCCACCAATCAAATTTGGCAGATGCCCAAGAATTATTGCCAACAAGATTGCTCAACCCCATCTCTCCTCATTGATTAAAGATCCTGCTTTACATACTGGTTGTAGTATTTGGATATAAAACCACCTCCAAAGGGAATCTTTATCAGCCAGTTCAGTTAATGTTCCAAAAATTGCATGGTTGCCTCGTTGCATCAATAAACCATGCAGTCACACTTTGTCTTACTTAATTTGGGTATTTGTGTTTGGTTTCAAGTTAAAGCCCAAAGGCATACTAAATGTCAGTGGTTTGGGCTGTGTCAACAGTGGTATTTGGAACAGAGTCTAAGTGGCTGGTTAAGAATAAGTACAGAGCCAGACCAAGGCTATAATTTTCAATTTTATTTAGTGTTTTTTTTATTACAAAAGACCATTTCAATAAACTCACATTTGCCAAACGCACTAATCTAGACTTTCCTATTTTCTAAACCACATTTGTTGTATCCGCTATTTTCAACTGTTGATTTTGGAGCCATGATTAATCTTGATCATTTATCCAACCTGGTGAGTTTTCTGTGAAATATGTGAGTCATTGCTGTTCCTTTGATTAATGGTACAACTCCAATGGAGCTATAGACTCATTTCAAGTGCTGCTTGTTTCTCAGAGTGGCTACAACCCAGTCTTATAGCTTGGAATCAGAAGCAATGGGCACTGCCAGAGAATGCAGACTGAGATATCTGCCTGGAATCTTAATAATAATAAATAATCATCCTTGCATTTGTATAGCGCTTTCTCACTCGAGGACGTCCCAAACGCTTCACAGGGTAACACTGTAAAGAATTTGACTGTATATTTGTGGGTGAACGCGGCAGCCAATTGCGCACAGCAATGTCCCTTCTTGTGCCCTTCTGGGTGATGATTGAGCACCAGTCGGGCTGAAATCGAGCCAGTCTGCCTGGCGTACAGGTTTTGTTGACATTTTGGTGAAGAATGTGTACAGCTGTGGAAATGATGCAGTGAACAGTATATACAGAGAGGAGCTGGAGTCCTCTTCACAGCAGCAGCCACTGTCTGTACCAGATCAGCTGAAGAGGATGAGATCCACATGTAGCTGGGAGTACTGTGTAATGCTCCTCTACAGCAGTAGTAATTTGCACTTAGGATCGATCGCACCTTTCATGTAGGATGAACATTTCAAAGTGACTATGGGGATGACCTGGCTGAGAGGAAAAGAGGGAGAGCTTGAAGGGGATGACCAAAGGCATAGTCAAGTAAAGGCAAAGAGAGAATGAGCAATGCAAAGGGATTTGGGGAAAGAACTGAAGACCTTCTTCGTACCTCTCTCCCTGACTCATAGTGAAATAAAGGAAGATTCAAATTATTATTCTTTAAGAAAGAGGACATTGAGGGTTAAAATAATGATTTATGACCATTGCTGCTTACTCAGAGATCCTGCCCAGCACTCTGGTCTGAATCTGAATCCAGGTCTCCTAAGAAACTATGTCCTAACCCACTGTAACACATTTGACTTAAACTGCCCTTATAATGGAGTATATATTTACAGTATGTAATGGTTTCATTTTTCTCTTTTGAAGAATGCAGTAACCCATCAACAGCACCAGGAAAAGAATGGGAAGAATATGTACAGATCCGAGGTCTGGTAGAGAAAATACGTAAAAAGCAAAAAGGTATTTATTTGATGGCTGATTTTCACTTTCAAACCATTCTTGCTTCATAGTTTTGTATCACTGCCAGATTCAATTACCAGTAATGTAACCAAGATGTTAATAACAATAATAGTCCTTGCATTTGATATATCACCATATCACGTTGTTGAGACGTCTCAAAGCACTTTGCAGGATATACCGTAAAGTAGTGACTGTATTTTGTGGGCGAAATGCAGCAGCCAATCGTGCACAGTGGTGTCCCACAAACAGTCGTGGATTGAGTGACCACATTATTGTGTGTGTTTTTGTTTGGAGGGATTATTACCTCCTGGGAGTTCCGAAGGGAGGGGAACAGTAACACACTGAGGGATTGGGTGTCATTGTATTTCATGAAAGTAGAGCAGTTTATCAACATTCTGTCATCCTCATGCGATACGTTGCTTTGGAACGTTTCTGAGAAACCTTTATTGTTTTCTATTTTAGGGTGAGGCGGGAGACTTGTCATACACTGATCCTTGACAAGCTGACTTTTCTTTGTAGGGTGATATCCTAGCTTGTACTATAGTCCTATACTGTATATCCACAGGTGGCTTTAGTACTGGTCACTTTAACATTGTCTGAAGCTTTGTCATCGTATTTGTTGTTCCGTTATCTGATCTGTTATTCTTCATCTTATTTATTCTAGTTCATGCGGAACTAGAGTATTTTGTTCCGATGTGGATTTCTCTCCTGGTTCCTAAATTATTTTGTTTGCAACTGTTTCTAGGATTATCAGTGGTCTTTGATGGGAACCGAGAAGACCACTTTGCTGAATTAATGGAGTGGGGAGCTGACTGTGGAGCCTCGACCGAAGGGTTTGAAGTCACTTATTTCTCTGAAGAGGGATATGGGTTAAAGGCAACGAAAGACATCAAGGTTTGTAACCTTTTGCCTTCGTCAGCATTTTTCCTTTCTTTGCACAGAAGTGACCTTTTTACTTCAAACCATCCGTGGTGGGTGGCTTCCAATACCTACCTTTTTTTTGTTTCGTAACCAAAGGATCACGTGTTTCTTGTGTAAGTTTTGGGATTTCACCTCCTGACACCAATTGTTAGAAGTTCTGTACATCTTTGGTTGACTCACTTGGTTGAATGTCTTGGAGTGGGTTGAACGGTACTCAACTTGGGCTCTCCAACCTCTTATTGCTAACAATCTTTTTATTATGTGTTCACAATTAGATTTCCTATTCTGTTTGCCTCCAAAGAACGGTCACTAGACTGTATAAACCCTGTGAAGCATTTTGAGACTTCCTCCCCACGTGAACGGTGCTACATCAAATGCAAAGATCAGCTTTGCATGATCAGAGCGTGATAAACTATTATGTTGCGGCAAACATGTCTTGTGTTGGTGTCAGGGTGGAATGTTCTCAGAAAGGTTTATGGCAGGAACTCTTTCCTTTCCACCCTCTATCTGAAGACGGTTGTGTGAAGATGAATGGCTCTCTTGTAGAGAGAGCGAGGGAATAGGAACCAAAAAAACATTTCCTGACGAACTCAGTCCTATCTTAACTAAGGACCAAAGACACATATTTTGTGTGTGCGTGTGCGTGCGTGTGTCTATATATATATATATATGTATATATATATGGGGGGTCTGAACAGTGGAGAATACATCACAAAATATTGTCCCCCAACTAGAAAGATTGTATACTTGAGCCTTAGAGCTGGCGATTCCTGCAATTGGGCAGAATTTATTTTAGCTCTCAGCTGAGTTATTGTGTGCAGCACCTCAGAGACATCAGCTGCTCCGTCAGGGGAACAAAGGAAGTAGATTTATTTGAACCAGTCTAATGGCCTCATATGCTGAAACCTTTTGGCAAACCTTTTTCTGAATAACGCAAACCTTTTCTGATTGTTTTAAGATCAATCAAAATGATGTCCCCTCCCCTGTCCTACTTTCCTCAGAGGGTATGATTACATTATTGCACCAAACATCATACTGACTAACAGGATTAAATCGAAAATGTACTCGATTTGGAGTTTCAGTGAAGATTCAAACAAGGAATTAACTTCAAGGCTGACGGGGATTTGTTGCAGTTGGCTGAGGAATCTGGTTTACCAATAAACAAACTTGACACTGAGCCAAACCACAAAAGAATGGAGTGATCCCGGCTGCTGTGAATAGCAGTGGCTCTTTATACCACCAGTGGCTTTTATTACACCACATCAAGATGTAGCTTTGAAAGTAAATCTTCCTTGGATTTGTTTATCCCAACTTGCAAACGTGGGGAGAAAATAATGGTGTTGTCATTTCCTAACCGGAGGCCATAAATTTTTCTAGGTTTCCTTTTTGTGCTTTTAGCTGGTTAAGCTCACACTCTGGGGTCCCCTAAGCTTTGGCTCTTTCCAACCTGCACCAAAGTACTCTTTGGAATGACACCCGGCTGACAGGGGGTGGGGGGGAAAGACCATAAATTCTTAAAAAGGGGAACTCGACAGATGTGGTGAGTTTTTTTTACAATGGGCAAAAGTGAAGGAATGTGTATCCCCAGTGCAGGGGGATGGAACTAGAGCAATCCCACGTCATGTATAGCTCCACCAAGAGCAACAACTACCACTCTTATTTATATATCTCCTCTCACACAGTAACGCTTCAACTACTTTGCTGCAGCAGTACACCTGAACACTGCATTAATTGACTTATTTTCCGAACATTTGTTGATTTTTTTGCTTCTAATTATATTTTTCTACTCAATTTTTTGTTGTATTTTTTTAAAAAGTTCATGGATTTCACACTGTTGAGCACAACCAATGAGATATGTGAATAGGAGTCTTGAGATCCTAGCATTGAGAATGTTTTGCAAAGTGGGCACAAGGCTGAGGCAGGTTAGGTTACAGCTTTCCTTGCCCAATGTTTAATCAAATGAATTGCTGTAACTTGGCAACTCTGCATTAAATCAGCAAATGAGCTGGGAAGCTGGAACCTCCTGACAATGTGGCTTCATTTACTTATAATCTCGGCTGCGTTTCTTTTGTCAATCGCTGTAGCCATGTTTGTTGTTGGACTCGAGTGATGTTCCCTTTTTTAATTACTCGCTGGTTCTAAGGGAACATTGATGCTGAAAACAAGTAGTTGTTTGTTAGACTGGATACACAGATGTAATTGTAATAAATTTGAATTTGTCCATCAATTCAGCAGCAAATGTTTTTTGTGAGGCTTTCAATGCTGTCAAACTGTGCCAAATTGTGGTTATTTTTAGCATTTAAATGCTGCCAGTTTATTATAGATGTTTTTCCTTCTCCAGCAACTCTCGTCTACAAAATACAGACATAACATTTGTGGTAATTCTTGTGAATCATTTTGAGGTGTCTTCTCGACGTGAAAGAAGCTGTACGAAAGCAAGGATTATTATTGTATTCCATATTTTCATTTTTTGGGGTCAGTCGGGGGGTTGACGCATGGTGCTGAATTGATGGACAAATTTTAATTTATTACAATTATGTCTATGCATCTAGTCTAAATAACAAACATGGTGACGCATCACCATTCTTAAGAGTATCCAGACCAAGCTGAGTTCCAGGCATCTCACCTCCACGTGGAAATTCCCATGTATTGGAATGGGATCCACATTCATTTTAATGCATATTTTCACAACCCTCTTTGTGTGAAGAAATGTTTTAATGACAATAATAATCCTTGACATTTGATTTAGTCACTGATCACATAATTGAGACTTCTCAAAGAGCTTTACAGAATATATTGTTAAGTGTAGTGACTGTATGCTTTGGGAGCGAAACCAACAGCCAAATACGCGCAGCAGTGTCCCACAAACAGTCATGGATTAAGTGACCTTTTTGGGGGGGTTTTATAACCCCCGGAAAGCTCTCTGCAAATCGACCAACAACCAGGTACCTACTTACTGCTAGGTAAACAGAGGCGTGTGGAGTAAGGAAACTCACCCTTCCCGGGAATTGATCCCAGGTCCTCTCGCTTGCGAGGCGAGTGTTCTCACCACTGTACTACAGGACGTCCTTAGCACTTATACTGCTAAAAAATTGCCGGGATGGGCTGGGATTGCAGAGCTTTCAGCAGCTTCAGCATGCAGTCATCCTGACGGTGTGAAAATGTTGGCTGTCTTTCAGAATGAAACTTAACCTGCCCAAGCATGCAACCCATTTCATAAAATCAACATTTGTTTTTTTTCCAAAGAAATGGGAAAAACTGATCAGCCATGGTTGTACCAGCAATATTTTGTTGCTGCTGCTTTGTATTGAGAAATAATAAGTGACTGGAACAAGCCCGGAGTCGTTCATTTTTCCTCAATTGATTCAAATGCTAACATTACATTCAAATTGACTAATAAAGTTTGCACTCAACCTCAGTTTATTTACTAAAAGTCAGTTTCATTAGGTCAGGACTAAATTGTCCTAATTTGATGCAATTAGATCCCATTACGCCTGTACAATGTTGTTTCCTTATTACCATTTGTTTCAACTAAAATTAACTAGGAAAATATTGTAACCAACATTTGCTTAAGTATCTAATTAAAATGTTGCCCAAGTATAATTACTTAGCTAAGTTTGGTTTATTGTCAGTCGCTCCTTTCCTGTCTCTTTTCTCCAGGACTTGTAGCTTTATTGGTTCTCCTTCATTGAATTAACCCTTTTTATTATTCTTCTAACTGTAAATTGACAAAGATGTAGATCACTAATACTTTTTTTAAATATTAAAACAAAATGGCAGTAATTATTGCCTTCAGCTTCCCGGGATTCTTTCATCGCTTTTATATGTTGAGTCGCATCATTTTACTGAGAATTGATTGCATGTTGCTGACTAAACCATTGACGTTGAGTCTTTGCTCTGAACTTTATATTCATTGCTATTATGTGCTTGGATCAGAGAAGATGGTGGTAACTTGTTTGTGTGTGCCTTTTAGGCAGAAGAACTCTTTCTCTGGATCCCCCGAAAAAATGCTGATGACTGTTGAATCTGCTAAAAATTCTATACTTGGTGAGTAACGGTTTTGCCAGGTGTAGGTTGTTCATTAACATGCAATGGCCTGTTGTTCACTTTAGTAATTTTTAAAAATTGTTTCACAAATACAAGCCATTTGAGAATCAAACGGCTTTCATTCCCAATAAACTCCCTTCTTTGTGTTTTTTGGGTGATTGGATTTTATGTGTTTGCCACCTTGAGTGCTGTAATAGCTATGTTGCTTGGTTTTATACTAAGTATTGGAGGGCTCCAAAGGTACATCGCTGCGGGTCTAGCCAACCTAGAGCAGCAAGGTCAGATACCCAACTATTGAACACTGTGGTCTACAGCATCAGCATAAATTTGTGATGTCCTGTAGCTCAGTGGTTAGCACGCTCGCCTCAGAAATGAGAGGACGCGGGTTCGATTCCCGGCAGAACAAGGCAAAATGTTGGGCAAGTTTCCTTACTCCACACGCCTCTGTTTACCTAGCAGTAATTAAGAAATTGGGTGTTAGTTGATTGGCGGATCACTTTCTGGGGGTAATAATCTTTTACGTAAAAAAAATTGATCACTCGATCCACCACTGTTTTGTGGGATACTGCTGTGCACTGCGTTTTGCCCACAATCAACTAACATTACATTATATCCTGTGAAGCGCTTTGAGTCGTCTCAATGATGTGATAAGGCGCTTTATCAAATGCAAAAATTATTATCATATTCTCATCCATGTGGCATCTCTGAGTCAAATGACCAATTTAGACACAAACTCAGTGAAAACAGTTTTTATTTTGACGGTGGTCAGCCATGGGACTCAAGACTTCAGAAGTCAGCTCTGTAAATTCCGGACGGTTATTCAGATGTCCTCTAAATCTGAGCGGATGCCCATTTTTGTGATGGGAAGTTATTAGTCCGTACATGAAACGAATAATAGTACAGCAGAGGCCTGTTAAGAGCAACTTTGTTTAGCCAGTGTAAAGGTTTATCACCAGGCTTTGAACCTGTGTCACAATAATCGTTTGTCCCGTCTTCACTGAAGCTTGCGCTAGGATTATTTAAACGTGTTCTCACCCTTCCCGTAAGCAAAAGCAACATTCTGGTGTTGGCCGCAAGACATTATGTGTCAGACTGCTGATGGCTTTCTGCGAACGGAAGTGATAGGTTCCCGATGGGAGTAAGCAGGAATAATGTTTCCTGGCTTCATTATGCTGTGATCTTTAGGGATATCAATAAGTATTTCCTTTTTAAGAGAACAGCCATGCCAGATCATTTGTGAAGTCTTGACTTTGCCTCGTACAAAAGCTCATTACTCAAAATATACAGTCAAATTGCTTTACAGTATACCCTGTGAAGCGGTTTGGGACGTCTCGATGATGTGATAAGGCGCTATATCAAATGCAAGGATGATTATTTATTATTATAGACATTTTCAGCACAGTAGGAAGTGTCTGTGCCACTGCTAGTTGTATTATCATTTGACAGTTGTTCTGAAAGCATTCCAGCCAGAATAGTCTACAAGTTCCTGTTTGCATTTATCAACGGATTTCAATTTGAAAGGCGAGGTAGTCCATTGATCAGATATTCTCTCCTCCACCCTTTCCTCTTTCTTGGTTGTGATTCCACAGGTACTCTCTAGTACCTCACCCAGGTGGGCTTTATACAAGTGTGATCCTTGACAGTGAGGGTTATCCACATATAAGACTGTGGGGGGCCTTCAAAGACTAGCGCAATCCTGTCTCCGCTTTCCCACACTTCCACCAGCTCTTTGGTTAGTGCTCGAGAAATTGTTTCCCTTCATCCTTGGAAACTAAGGCCAGTGCTTGGTGGGGCTTACTCTGTACAGACCAGATAACAAACCTGATGCTTTAGCCTCTATATCAGCTACTCACTAGATAAACTTACTGCACCATCAGATTGCTGGAGAGGAGAGGGGGTTTAGCAGAGGGACTATTTCCATCTTAACATACGTTGGGATCGTCAAACAATATCTGAAGGTATATATTTTAAAAGATTGGAGATGTTTCTTTTTCTTAATGGTGCAGAGGAACTTAGGAGAAGAGAGGGTACCATTGTGACTGGAGGGAGGAAGAGAGAGACCAGGGTCTCTTAGAGAAGATTTACTTATGAATAGAAGGATTTATGTTCTCTGAATCCCAGGCTGGCTGAGATTACTGGCTTACAGTCACTGATGGATTCTGGCAGAGATGTGCTCCTTGTTTCCAAGTACTTTACCACCGACTCCTAATGATGCTGCTTATATAAACTGGTGTTGACTTGTCATTGTAGAGGAAACTTCATACGGAAAATACCTTTTTATTTCCTCTGAAATTGTGTTCCCCTCAAAGGGTTAATATAATTAAACTCATTAATTTTTTCCTAATGATTTTTCCACTTGACTGATATTGTTAATCTGTAGAACACAGCAGTTGTCTGTCTGCTGTGTACATAACTTGTGTCTGGAGATACAAGACAATTTGGTGAAGTCTCAATTGCTTCCCCACTTGACTTGACACAATTAGCTGAGTGCATGACATGTTGATTGCTGATAGTCTCAGATGAAGGGTGCAACGCTGCTAAACTGTCATATTCCAGTGGGCAACATAAAATATCCTTAAATATCTGCACAGCCTCATCGGGGCACCAGCATCACGCAGAAGAAGCAAGAACTTGCATTGAAACGCTGGCCCGTTGGTCTGGTATCTGAAAAGGTCAAACGTTTTGCAGATAAATAGGAAATTCCTTGATTTATAAAACAAAGGCAGTATCTGTTTCCAAGGTTAACTGTACATGGGAGTGCTTGAATTTGTTAGTAATTTTTAATTTACCTCTTTTTCTCTATCTCCCTCTCTCTCCTTCGCTCCTAAAAGTTGAGAGAAGAGGGAGTTATGTTATAGTAATGTGCACCCATTTGTTAGTCAGGGACTTCAATAGCTCAGAAATCTTTCGCTACATTAAGTCCAAACTTCCTTGGTGTTGTCCTCTATTACCACCAGAGGCTCTTTTCGAAAATCAAGTTACTCTGAACTGTTCATGTGGTGTGTAATTGAGTGTGAGGAGAGATGCACCACCTGAGTGACTTGTTCTCTAACTTCCACTTCACCAGACTTGCTGTCTGTGTAGTAGGAGTGTTCACCAAAGCTGGAATTGGCCTCAACTTTACTAAAAGCCAAATTTTGCTTGTGAAGCCTCCTTCGCAAGATCACAAGAGATTCAGATAAAGATGTCCCTCCTTGATAACCTGATCGAGCTCTTGATTATTCTTGAAATGTCATCCCTCCTCTTAATGGCCACACACAACTCACAACACACCATCACGTTTGCGGAAGAAATCAGATTTGTTAGTAGATTCAACAACATATCCAGCCTGATAATGGGAACAACTATCCTCTGCCTGGATAAGTGCAGTGCTTGTCCAATTATGAATCTTGTATTTAAATGGTTAATTGGCTGCCACATTTGCCCACAGTTACAACACTTTACAGTAAACAAAGCGCTTTGAGACATTTTGATTGGGTGACATAAGAATACAAGGATTTACAATTATTTCTTTATTTTTTTCCTCTAGATGCTAGTTACTTTAAATACTGCATTGCAAGATTTACCAATCCTGCACGTGGCTAAAAGTATTCTTAACTAATAATTGTTTTATTTAATATTTTAGCTCCGATGAGAGGAAGATAAATCACAGCAAAGCCCAATTCTGTTCTCTCCCCTAGTATTTACCTGTAGTTTTTAGCCAGAATTCTAATCCCTCAACCTAACTCGGGGTCAGGAAGACACCCCCTCTCCTCCTCTGCTGTAGCCCCAATGCTGATCAACTAACGCAGATCAATTAACTCAGCATAGACGAGGGATCTAACCTTGTTCCTGCATGACTTGGCAGCACATCACACATTGCGTTATCCACTGCACCGTTGGGGGACTCCTCAGTATTTTTAATAAATAGAATCACCGACCTGTTTTTGGGGGTGGGGAAGAGGGAAATAATAGACGTGTTTTGAATTCCCTGGCTTGGGGATATGTCCCATATTTCCCGCACCCTACTCCTCCTCACAAATGCTTTTCATCTACTTTTAGGGACCATATTTTGATCTAAAGCAGTTTACAGTGACAATGTGGCTTTGATGTCATTATTGATGACCAAAGCCACACAACTAATTGAGCAAAATGTGTTCCTTTTGGACACAAAAGTTGAAGGTGTTTTTAGAATAAGGTCATTTCCCAATGGGCAGCTATTTAAATGACTGAAGATAAGTTTGGTTGAAAAGGGAAAGGGGGATCTCAAAGGCTTAATCCAGATTCCTTTCCTGCCTGCAGGCAATTGGCAAATGCCCCATTCTCACTCGTAGCAAATAGCTGCATCTTCAACTTCCATCAATGAAGAATATTTAGGTGGCTTCTTCCTGTGTGTGAGGGAGTCAGTCAGTAATAAGCATCGCATTCTGAAGACAAAACAGTAAAAAGTTCTGCATTTTTGCCTTTGATTCTGATAGTGTTTTATTTATTAAAGCGCTTTGAGACATTATCCTGTGTGAAATGTGCTATATAATAGCACGTTGTTGCAGCATTTTATATGGAAATTATATCTCGTTGCCATTTGTGCTGTATACTAAAAGTACCTAGGACTATCTCATTGTTTGTAATGCTGCGGTAAACGCTGCACTTTTCTTTCCCCTCCTTTAATCACAGTTTTTTTCATTAAAATCAATTCATGTTGATGGGCCGACAGTTATTAAAATCTGAATGCAACACACGAACACCCATCCTGTGATTATCGGTGAGATGTGTAGTTTCACGCAGCTTTCTGTTTTAATAGACTTTGTCAGAACAGCTTTAAATTGTTGTACTTTTCATTTATTGCCCGTCTCCAAATTCAATTGTGGCTGCTTGTGGGTCCCACAAGATCGTAGAATGAATTATTTTTTAATTGTAGATTAATAAAAACGGTGCACATTTTCTTAAAGATCAAATCAAGACGTGTAGCATCGCAGAATTGCTTGAAGTGATCAAAAGTAATATTCAGAGAAAAATGGGCCAAGTTTCTTATTTGTGTTTTAGACACCGGGCCTCAATTAGCTATAAATATATCAGCCCAAATCTTTTATTAAAAAGAATTGCCATAAAAAGTGATGCGGTAGTTTTGCTTTATCCAAGTGTAGGCTTATTTTAAATATTAAAAATTTATAGTGATGCCTGGATAAAGCATGAAACATTCATCGATGCGATGTAATTATTTTAAGTAGCAAAGATGTTGTGCATTTCTGTACGTTATCCACGTAATGGGAATGTTTTGTTCACCATTTTCCTGAGGGGTGTGGTAAACAGGGCTCCCTTTTTGAGGCATGAATAGTTAACCACGACTGATTGCCAGTTACTTTATTTAACCTTTGAAACACTCTTTCCAAACCACTTTCCTCTGTGTTTATTTATCTCATTAAACTGGGAGGATTAAGAGATGTCTTGAAAGAAGTTATCAAGATTATGAGGCTGGTAAATAGGAAGAGAGTATTTTCGCTTCATTTCCAACACTTATAGTTCAGCAACAAAAACAGAAGTCACTGGGAACACTGTGCAGCTCAGGCAGCATCTCGGGAGAAAGGAAAGTGAGTCAACATTTCCAGTCCACGACCCTTTGTCAGAACGGGGGCCATGGTTGGGAGGGAGAGGCTTTCAAGGGCTAATAGAGAGGGGGCAGGCAGGGCAAGGAAGACTAAGGAGAAAATGAGGTAGAGGACAGGGGATGATGGGTTAAAGAGGTGTTAATGATGCAAAACAAAGGGGGGGTGAAATTGCAACAGACAACAACAACAGAATTACATTTATGGAGCGTCTTTCACGTCGGGAGGATGTCCCAAAGCGCTGAACAGTTAGGTGTCGGGGCCCGAGCATGGGGGAGGAGTGAGGGAAGGCAGAGAGGTGGGAGGGAGGCCAAAGGCACGGTCGAAGAGAAAGGTCTTGAGACCGGCCTTGAAGGAGGCGAGGGAGGAAGCGATTCGAAGGGACTGTGGGATGGAGTTCCAGAGTATGGGGGCAGAGAGGCTGAAAGCTCGGCCACCGATGGTCGGATGGGAGACATGGAGCAGGCCGGTGCCCGATGAACGGAGGGAGCGGGCAGGTTGGTAGGGAGTCAGCAGATCAGAGAGGTTGGAGAGGCAAGGCCATGGATGGCCTTAAAGGTGAGGACGAGGTTCTTGAACTCGATCCTCTGGGGGATGGGGAGCCAGTGAAGTCGGGCGAGGGTGGGAGTGATGGGGCCACGGAGTCTGGTGTGTGAGAGTACACGAGCTGCAGAGTTTTGGATGATCTGTAGCTTGTGAAGAAACAGACCGACCAGAGAGAGAAAAGATATATCTGGGACCCAGATGATGTGGTGATGGTCACAGAAGAGGGGGAGGGGGAAGGTGAGCTGTTATAGTCTGAAATTGTTGAAATCAATATTGTGGCCAGAGAGCTTTAAGGTCCCTTAGAGATAGCTGAGGTGCTGTTCCTCGAGCTTGCGCTGTGGCTCATTGGAACAGAATAGGAGACCATGGATGGAGAGGTCAGAGTGGGAGTTGAAGTTGCAAGAAACCGGAAGCTCAGGGTTGTGTTTGCAGACAGAACAGAGATGTTCAGCAAATCGGTCACCCAATCTGAGTTCCGTCCCCCCATTGTAGAGGAGACCACATCGTGAGCAGCGAATGCAGTAAACTACATTGGTGGTAGTACATGTAAATCTCCATCTCAGTTGAAAACTTGTAGTTCAACAGTTTAGTAAAGAGAATGGCATAGATTTAAGATATTGACTACTAATAATAATTAATAACCTTTGCATTTGATACAGAGGTTTTCACATCGGTAGGTTGTCTCATTGAAGCCCTTCACAGAATATGTAAAGTGTAATGACTAGGTGAACACAGCAGCCAATTTCCACATGACAGGTTCACAAAAACAGCCATGAAGTTAGTAACCAACCAAAAAGGGGAGGTTAGATTAAAACCAAAGCCAGAAGTCGCTGGGAACACTCAGCAGATCAGGCAGCATCTACGGAGAAAGAAAAGTGAGTCAACATTTCAGGTCCACGACCCTTCGTCAGATACTGCCTGATCTGCTGAGCGTTCCCAGCGACTTCTGGTTTTGTTTTCAGATTTCCAGCATCTGCAGTATTTTGTGTTTTGAGGTTAGAATAAATCTTTTTACACAGTGGTAGTAATGTGTCATTGTCTGCCACAAGCAGTTGAAGTCGTTGAAGCAGAGCCCATGTATTGTTTTAAAAGAGAATTGTATATCTGATAAAGGGACTGTTGAAGGTCATGAGGAGTGAGCAGCAGAAGTGGATTTAGACCAGAAGGCTGATGTGGGGTCAGAACACCAGTGAGACATGGACTGGGCCAAATGGGCTGTGTTTATACTGCAATGTTCTGCGATTCTTAAATCACCTCCAAGTTCCTTGCTCACTCCTCCTGTTGCTCAGCCTGTTGAGACTCTGTTTCATGTGATGGGTGCCAAGAAAATGCAACTTGCAGGGACAGTGAGAAAGCTTGTAACCCCTTTAGTTTCTTCTTTGTCTGCTTTGAAAACCTTTTCTATCGGAGAAGTTAAGTGAAATCCTGAAGTAGACAACTGGCCTTGATACCCTGTCGTTTCTGATCTGATTGAGGCTCTTGACAGAACTCAGTGGATAGCAGTACCTGCCAGCACCAACAACAAGAGCTCCTTCCCTATCCCAGTAATAGCCGCGTAATGTTGTGTATTCAACCAGTGCAGTCGACCATGGAGCAAATGCTGTGTCAGGACTGCAGACATGTCAGCCTTACCCCCAAGTCAGCTATTTATTTATTAGTATCCTCCATTACCTCTCCCTTCAGGCCTGTGATGGGCAATATCAGCCCAGGAAGAATTTCCTTACACGAAGGCTAACGAACACCTGAAACAAGTTATCAGGAAGCCTGAGAGAGACCAAGACATGGGACTCGTAATATGAACACAGTACCATTAGTATTCTGGAAGGATGAGATCAAATGGGCCGAAGGGCCTTTTTCATCCAAATCTTTCTCGTGATCTTGAGAGATGGTAATTTTTTTTAAAACGCATGTATTAGACATGAAAGCAATTCCCCTTCCACAGTACCATTCTTCATTAAAGTCTTGTCATCCCGCCGGACAGGACATCTGGAGAAGCTCGGACTGTTTCCAGCAGTAAAGGATTGCACAGATACACTGTGGAATACATGAGATGTGATGCTCACCAATGGCATTCTCGCAGCCTCAGCGTGATTCTTACTGCCATCCTTTTCTTGATTACGAGTGAGAAAGTGGAGGACTTCACAGAGATGAACTGCAGCACTGCAGAGAGGTCTAAGCACCTTTACAGCAGCAATAGAATTAGGGATGAATAAACCAAGGTCATTTTGTATCTTGCACGTTTCATTCGCTCGACTGGTAGCATTCTCTTCTCTGGGTCACAAGATTGTGGGTTGAAACCCCAAGTCGGACTCGATAGCTGCACGTCACTGTAATTGAGAAGTTTGGAGGTTGAAAGTGCTATAAAATCAAACGTTCATTTTCTATAAATGGGAATTTAGGCGAGGTTTGATTTATGCAGAGACTGAGGCAGGTTTCCACACTCACTCCCTCAGTGCCCAGATTCGGACACAAGTTTCTTACAAGATATAAATAATAACGGACAGCAGAGAATTAAATATTGTCAGCTCTGTTTAAGGTGCAGTTGGTCCCAGTAATTCACCCGATCAGTAGATGGCGCAAGATCCTCATCTATGGTCTTTCTTCTCACAGTAATATTGCAAAATAGCTTCAGTGGATTAAACTGAATTTGGGATTTTTTTTTCATAAAATTGATTTTTTTTCCCCCCAGCAATAAACATAATGTCCTTACACAGAGATAAAATCGATAAGAAATTAATTTAACCTTTTCTTTCCTCTAAAGAAATATAATTTTACAAGCATTTGAACCCAATGAACTTTTGCGATTTTAATCTCTTTCAGCACCAAGCGGTTGTTATTGTACATCGTACATTACAGATAATTGAAAAAAGGTAACGCGTTTCAATTTGTGATTCATTTAAAACGGAAACCTGCATTATTAATCCCAAAAAGTTCAATCAATATTGTAGCAATTTTTTTAGAAAAAAGGGCAGTATTGAAACAAAACTAGATTTAGTTTTTATTACCAGACTACTGGTTATGTTACTACTGTATTCTCATAAGCAATGCCAGTCAATAAAAATGGGTTCTACATGAAACTACTTTGCTACCCGTCAGCAGATATCATGGGGGGGGAGCAGTAATTATTTTTTCACTTCATAATACAGTCGAAAGCAGATGGAGTTGTCCTGCATTCAAGTTGAGGGGTTTATTGGATCCAGCAGTCTTGATTCTGTGGTTAAAAGTGTCTGCACCTTTGCTGTTCACCAACCTTTTAACGCACGATTGGTCTTGTGTAAAACATTCGGCCCAAACTTTATTGTTTTAGCCGGGTAGACTCCAGCAGTTACCACAACGCACACTCTGGGCTCGCCCCAAAGTCTTGGCTCTTGCCAATCTGTGCCTAATACTCTCTGGAATTAAGTAAATTCCATTCCAACAATCTATCTCTGCGATTTCCATGTGTAGATCAGATGCATGAAAATCCCAGTTTGGTTTGGTTACTCTTAAGCACGGTGATGGGTTTCTGCATGTGTCAGTTACCTGTCTGATCGATAAATAAATAAACAAACATAAAACATTTGGTCATTCAAGTCTGCTCGATGTTCATCTGTTCAACAAATTCTTTAATATCCTTATTATAGTAATAATAATCCTTGCATTTATAGCGCCTTATCACATCATTGAGATGTCTCAAAGTGTTTGCAGGATACAGTGTAAAGTGGATTGACTGTCTTTTGTGACTTATTTATCAAGCATTCATCTATTTCTCGTTTAAATGTCTCAATTGACCCTATATCACCTTTACTGAAGCAGCCCCTGTACTTTCTATTTCTTTGCTCCAGGCCTCCCTCTACTCTTCCCGTTCCTCCTTCTCAGTAGAAACGGCAGCATAGATACCACTGTGTGAGTCTGACTCCGTTCCCTAATGTGGAGCATTCCCTTGTCTAGGTATACGGCATGGTGTTTTGGACGGTAGAGTGTAGGAGGAAGACAATAAACTTCTCATCCTTTTCCCCACTCAGACCACACCAGACGATGCTCCTTTGCATGTGATAGCTGTTCGAGGGATCATAAGGGAAATTAATTTGAGCAGCCTCAATCCAGCTCCCAGTTGACGTGAGGCCACATCATGCTACTGCCCTAATTGGCGTTTTTTTAAAAAAAATAGAAATTTGGGAGTTACTAATTCTTTTGTTCCTTTGGACAAGTGGTATTGTACTATTGGGTTATTGTTGTGATGGATGGCGCATTAAGCTTTATGGATAAATAGAACTTGTAATACGTAGCTGAAGTAGAGACTTATTGAGTGGCTGCAACTTGTAGAGAAATACCTTCCTGAAATGGCCCTATATACTGTGTCGGTGCCCAGTCTGGTACTGGGGGAGCACTGCATTGTCGGAGACGCCAGACTTCAGATGAGACATTAAACTGAAGTGCCGGCTGCTTTTCAGGACGTTAACGATTCCATAACGGTATTCGAAAAGGGAAGGGAGTTTCTCTCGTGGCCCTGGCTAAACAATCCTCCTGATAAATTGGTCATTCACTTCTTGGCTGTTCGTGGGTTCTTGCCGTGCCAAAAACTATAGTCAATACACTTGACAGCAATTCCCTGTGAAGGGCTTTGGCGTTATAGGCACTAAATCAAGTGCAAGTAGAAGTATTATTATTGTTGTTGTACACATCTGCAGTTTAGTTTCTGGCACGGGCAAGAGCTGCACGCACAGAATCCAAGGGAAACCCAGAGTTACACACAAACAACACAAATTCAGATTTCTAACTAACTGTGCCGTGTGTGTTTTCCCCCTTAAGCAAACATTCAAATACAAGTGCAGAGTCATTCAACCCAGCATTAATTTACATAGAATGAAACTACATGCAGTGCGGCTAATGGCTACATTCTGTGAAGTGTGTGAAACAAGATGATGCTCTGCATTGGAGATTGTCCAGACCAGTAGTGTATATTTTCTACTGTGTCAGGTCTTCGCTGGAGCACGACGTCCGTCAGCTCCCTACAGGGTCCAGGCAGCCTTCGGAAGGGGTCAAATGCTTTCATTAATTATCTGGAGAAATTAGTGTTTGATGCTGAGTGTTTTCTTACTGATATTGGAGTCTATTGGATGGGGACTTTGAAGAGGATTCTTTATAAAGGGAAAATGGAAACACATTGTGACTACACTGCACTCCATTGTCAGCTACTTTTGGAGCAAAGTTATTGCAAGTTCATGTGAAGTTTGGCTGCTTTCTGGAAGAAGGAATTGCCTTTCTTATTTGCTTCCTGAAGGATTTTTGTTCACAAATTGCCACGTGATTCCCTATGACAAATGCAAGGACTATTATTGTTATGTTTGACCCCCCCATGCCCCATTTTAAACACACTTTTCATTAACATTGGGCTGTTTTTCTTTTCCTTTGAATTGTGCTTTGCACGTTCATGGCAATCACTTTAGAGTACAGTAACTGTGGTCTTCTCGGTGATGGAGAGACAATATTGCCGTGGGATGTTTTCTGGTCTGCTACAGTACACCTTTTCAGTGAATGTGGAGCAGTCATTTTATCATTGTGAAAGCTCGCATAGAATATTAATGTTTTATGGACATTAATGTTTTCTTTCCATCTCTCTCTCTCCTCACATTGATATTTAACACGTGAACAGCTAAAGCTTGTATTATGGATGGGAAAATATTAATTGTTTACAGTGTTTCTGCAACGGTCCCTCAGCCATTCGTCACAATAATAACTTGTATTTATACATGTCGCTTAGCGAAGCATTTTACAGAAAAGGTTAAGGTGCCAGGGGAATGTGGGTTGGAGGGAGGTGACCCTGGGCATGGTCACAGATAGGATTTTAAGCAGCTTTTGAACATAGAAAAGGAAGGAGACAGAGTGGTTGAGGGAGGGGGTTGCCGAGGGCATTGCATTGTGGCTGCAGGCTTGGCTGCTGATGGTGATGGGCGGAGGGGGCACAGCGGAGGGGGCAAGCGAGCAGAAGAGTACATCACATATGGGATATGGGGTTGGCGTCCGACGCAGTGAGATTTCAGTTTTGTTTAAGAAAAAAAACAATACATGAAGTTGGGAACACTCCCAAGCAGGAAACTGTTACTTGCCAGCGTTGAGCGAGGGGGAATTGGCAGGCGAGACATCCCACATTCCTCTTCTGCAGCTCCTGGTATATCATCACAGGGTGGCACAGGGCAGAGGAATAGGAGCAGACTTCACAATTATCTGCGTGCCTGTGGACGGGGGGAGGGGGGCTGGGTGTGTGTTGGGCATGTGGGTGGACGTTTTAATTATTTTGCCTTTTAGTTTAGGAATTGCTGGAATGTAATACCCGCCAACCATAGGGTTTATAGCACAATTGCCTGCAGATTATGCGTTTGATTGAAGGAACGCAGGTCATGTTCAGTGCAAAAAGCCATGTTACAGCCAGGATCTGGTGGGTTGGAAGCAACATCTCAACCAAGAGCTGCTGTTGGCACATAAATTGAATAAAGCCAACTCATAAAATTAACTGTGCATATATTACAATAAGGTAATGTGCATTGGGAATTATTTCAAAAGCAACAGATTTTTTTTCTCAAAAACAAAATAGCATTCTATAATGTGACCACATCTCAAGCCCTTTGCAGTAATTACTGTAACATATAGTGACTGTTTTTGTATGGGAGGAAATCACAGCAATTATTGTGTGCACAGCAATGTCTCACCAGCTCTTAGGAGGTGAATGACCCATTTACCTGGAAGATTATTCGACTTGACATTGAGATAACCTTTTTTTTCGAATGGTGTCATTGAATCTTTAACATTCAGCTGAAGAACAGGCATATGGCAACTCAGGTTAACATCTCATCCAACGAGCATTTCACCAATACAGCAGTATTGCATTGCTCCCCCCACACCCCATACTACACGGGATGTCAACCTAGAATATGAGCTCAAGTACAGACATGGGTCTTGAACCCACATCCTTCTGACCTAGAGGTAAAAGTGCCTCTCGCTCTAGGAAGATTGTAGATTCAGAACGGTTCAGGCAATTGTTATGAACTGCGCAAGAGGTTAGCTCTGACAGTATATAGTATGATTGGGGTTACTGTCAGCAGTTGTTCCCAGGTACATCTATTCTGTGCTTTAGTAGTGTGGTTGGTGCTGCATTGCTGTGTGTATTCTCTTCATGCAAAGCCCTCCACATCCACACTGACTCTATCACACTTCTGCAACAAGCAATGCATCTTCTGCACGTTGCAAACTGCCCTGCATATAAGATTAATGGGTTCAGTAACTTTAACGTTACGGATCTAATCTTGTTCAATTTGCTGTAGTTTGTTTCACAGAGGGTCACGCCAGTCATATAGGAGGTGTTGAGAGGCATTGAGTGAACAAACTGTGGCACATACTTGGTTAAATGTAATGTTTTGTGAGGGAAGGGTAAGGCCAGAGGGTTAATTCATTTTAAGATTCAGTAACTTCACGCGGCAATGTTTAACATCAACTGAGTGATGAGTGAACAAGGAAATCTTTCTTAAAATCAGTCCCAGTAAAAACACACCGTTGGTTGGTTGATTTTAAGTTCGTGAAGGGGACCGATATGGTTGATGTAAAAAGATATAGCTGGCAGATACTCACTTGAGTGAACTGATTATATATAAGCTGATGTTCAATGAGATTTTTTTTGCCGGCTACCTAGGGGGTTTCTCAAATAGTGAGCTGTTCTATACCTTTGTCATCCAGATCTTTACAGTGTATTTAGTTCAGAGAATTCTGGTTAAATACTGTGATGTCTAGGATTGAAATTGGTTTAAAGTCCTGTCTATTTTTTGGTCAGTGTTCTGTTGAAACTCATTGCTCCCAAGTTAATAAAGGGGTATTTCTGCATCATATGTTTCATAGAGAATTTGTTGACGTGTAACTATGTGGAACTGTGTGCAAATGGGCTGCCGCGTCTTACTGCCGCTCACAGTTAATCCCATGAAGCAATTTGAGATTTCCTTCCAACCTGAAAGGTGCATTACCGAATGCAAGGATTACCAATTATATTATACTCTATTCTGTTCTGCCCCGTCCTGTCCGGAAAGATTGTTAGATTTATCCCATGTGGGTTAATAAATAAACGCAAGTAAATTTCAAAAGCATCATTTAATTTCACAATAATAATATCATGTTGCATTATACTTTCTTTATGAATGATGGATTTACTAAACTTGCCATATGGGCTAGAACAAACTTTAGCCCACAGGATTGTATTCTCTATGTGGAATGCAGGCAACCAAGTTTCATAGTAGAGTTAGTTAAAAATCTCGGATGCACTCTTTCTCTTCTCCCTTCCCCTCTCCCAATAGGACCTGAGAGGAGTGAATGTTCCTGTCTGGATTTAGTTGGGAAAAAAAAGTCAGATCAGGGTCTTTTTGACCGACTCGTTCCTCTTAGTATAGCTTTTGAGCAGTTTCCTAAAAACTGATTGACTAGACCCTTCCTGACTGATAAACTGTCATGGGCAGGAGAGAAAGCAACCGAGAGAAAAGAAAGAACTTGTGTTTTTATAGTTGCCTTATTTCAAAATGTCTCAAAGCATTTTAGAGTAATTACTAAGTGTGAGCAGATAAGAGTTAAATGCAAGTCTTCATAATCCCTGGAATCAGCTGAGTGTCTGTTCCTCTATCCTACAATGGTTTGCTGTAATGTTCGGTTCAAAATGATTGCAATACTTTACAGGCAAATTGTCTTCAGTTTGTGAGTGTTTGCGCTGGCTGAGGCAAGGAATTTCATCAGGTATATCATTATGCAATTGGAGTTGAGGTACAGATCAGCCGTTGATGTAACTGGCTCGGGGCTGAATGACCTCCTCCTGTTCCTATATTTGGAGTGAAATATCTTTCCACTGATGGCACCCATGGTCAGCATTAAGTGCTCCCAGGACAGTTCGAGTATTCTGTGTTGGTTAGCTGTAAAGCCTCATTTTCTCTGCTCCAACAATTTGCTTTGATTCTGGGGAATCTGGAGGGGGGAGGGAATTGTGTAGTTCCAGACATTGTTACGTAAGGACTTCCATGGAAACTGAATCTAAATATTAAGATTATTTATTATTTGTATAATATAGTATGCCAATATATTTTTCCTCAAACTATACAGTTCTTGATGCAGGTTTGGTTTGGTCAGGCTGACGACATTTTCAAAATAAACAGTCACTACACTTCAGTAAATCCTGTGAAGCGCTTTGAGAGGTGATAATAATAAGGCAGTATATCAAATGCAAGTATTATTATTGTTGTTGTTGTTGGCCATAATGTATAGTGCATTCACCCACTTGAAATTCTGTACAAACCCTCTTAAAAAGATGATACTTAATCTTGTTTAATTCTGATGTTCTTGAAAGTCTACCTGTATACAGATGGTCCAGTAGAAAGGATTCCATTGTTTGTATGTTTGAAGCAGCTTGCCTCGTCCCCTTTTTAGTCCTGTCCTATGAACAAAGCAAAATGAAAGAGGTATTTTTATACATTAAAAAAAGCGCTAGTGAGCTAGCACCCAATTAGAAGTCTTTTGTGATCTCCAATTTAGCCAAAATTACATTATCTGTGTCGTCTTTTGTTGCATAATTGATTTGCGGTGCAACTACTTAAACCTCAGTTTCCCCCCTTACTACACTCACAACGCCAGCCAATGTACTATTGAGAGGGATGATGAATTACCCCAACTTCTTGATGCTAATGCATCAAGGAAGAAATCGCACACTACACGGAGTGCCACTGACAGTAGCACTGCATCAGAGCAAGGAGCGAGAAGGGACTCCCAGTCCATGAAAAATATCCGTCTCCCGGGCCCCTGCCAGTGTCAACAAGTGAACGTTTTTGGAAAAGAGGTGACATTCGGTAGGCTGATGAAGGACTTGTTGGCAGCAGATTGTGTTACTGTCACAGGCCCTAAGTTTTATTTTTGTATTGCTGGTGGGTTCTGCTTGCAGGAGTTGATGGAGCAGATTTATGACAGCTGCTGGGCACAACAAATTAAGTTGACAGTGATATATGGGAGCATTATGCCATGATGATCCTGCCGTAACTCTGCTGGACTCCTCTGCTTCATTTGGCTCTTGTTAGTATCTGTTAGGCTGCTAAGTAATGAAATTCTGCTGACTGACTTGTGTTTTTTTTTCTCTCTCTCTCCCTCCGCCGTTCCCTATCTTCCCGCTCTCTCTCTCTCTCTCTTTCCTGTTCTCCTGCCTCCCGATTCCCAGACCCATCCGAATGCCAGCAAACTGCCCTTGAAAGAATCCTTCACTTTTGACGACTACAGGTTGGTGTTTAAGACAAAAGATATGAACAAAAAGGAAGAAGGAAACCAATATAAAATCTTGGGGTAGGGACAGCAGGGGTGGGGGGATTATTTCTGCACGCTCCATAACCTATTCAACAACCCCTGAATAGTGCTACTATTTTTGCCCACAAAATATCCAGTCAATTCACTTTAACATATATTGTGTGAAGCGCTTTGAGACGTAGCAACAATGTGATAAGGCGCTGTATTAAATCCAAGGATTATCATTACTGTGATTTATTTTACCCCCCACCCCATTCTATTTTAATTCCAAATGCATCACCAGATTACCAAAAAAGAACTGTCCTGTTCACTACAAAGGTGTGCTGAGTTAATCCAAATGTCTCTGGAAAAGGGAGGGGAAAAATTCACCCTGGTTTCCCACTCCTGATCACTGTTCAATGAACCATGCCGGAAATCTGGCTCTGATGCCCTCCACCATCATATAGTCTGCTGGAACAAATAAATGAAGCGTAGCTAGTCTGGACATGTACCACACAGCTCAATCCAGCCATGGAACCATATGACAGAATGAGTCAGGGGAGCAGAGAATTGGGAGGTAATGTTTAGAAAGTGATACGTGGGAGTGCAAGGTTACAGCACATCTGCCCTGTAAAGTCCATGCTGATGATCAATCTCTTAATTTTGAATGTATGGGTGTGCATAACACACAGTTTCTTTTATTCCTGAAGCCTGAGAAACAAAGAGAAGTGATTTATTTTCCTGTGCCCTCATCTCTATGGCCACACATACTGATCCTCTGCTTGTGCTGTTTGGAAACATGTCAGTGCCTTGTCTCCTCTCTGCTGTCACCCTTACCCAAGTGTGACTGGCTGACCACAGCAGCTCCGATTGCTGATCAACTTCGCATCATATTCGTCAGCTCTCTGTCATCCAATTCCTCAAGTCTCAGATTCTGTGTTCAAAAGAAATGAAGTGAGATAGTCTACTTAACTGGTCAGGTAATTTATCCCTTCTGCAACCAATGAACATTGTTAGGAAACGTCCATGCAGTAACATTCACCCAGGTGCCTCTCTGAGAGCTATACCCACGTCTGTTTGTTTGTAGCTCTGGGCTGGGCGGCTTCTCGGCTTCCCTGCAGTTCAACACAATGCAAATTGTAAGCACAGTGACAGCTATGTCTCCACTGCTTTATCTAATAAATGCATGAGGTGTAAACTGATTCATAGAGGAGAGATGGCTCACGCATGAAGTATAGTCCCTTTGTGATGAGCACTTGTTTTTCAGGAGTTATGAGATCTTCCTTGAGGAATACAATTGGCATGTTTCCTCTGCGTCACCATCTCATTTTTTTTCTGTTGCACCATAAGTTGATGTGGATAAAAAAACGTGTCACTATAAGATAGTGTATTACCCATATGTTATGTCTTACCCATGAAAATATCCTTTGTTGCTCTTCTTTTCCCTATCCCCTCCCCACCATTGGATTTTTTTTTCTAAAACTTCCCAGTCATCAAAGGTATAGTTTACAAATTTATAACTGAAAATGTAGGGTTATATTTTTGCAACGAACAAAAAAAAAAACAGCTTTAACAAGTTGCTGATCTAATAATAATCCTTGCATTTGATATAGTGCCTTATCACATTTTTGGGATGTCGCAAAACTTTGTGGGATATACTGTAAAGTGGATTGACTGTTTATTTTAGTGGGTGATATATATTGACTATTTTTTTTATTAAATATAATTCCTCCTCTGCTGCGCTCTCTTAGTTTTTAAACTTGTGTGTGGTGAACTCAAGTAAAAACATGTCCTTGTTTTAATGTTCACAAATGCCACACATGCTTTCTTTCTCCTTGATGCATGTCTGAGGTTTGGTTTGAGGAAGAGCGTCAGATATTGGATGTGTTAAACACCCTGGTTTTCCCTCTTTACAGGTGGGCTGTCTCCTCTGTCATGACCCGTCAGAACCAGATCCCAACTGAAGACGGTTCCCGAGTGACTCTGGCTCTTATACCTCTGTGGGATATGTGTAACCACACCAATGGCTTGGTGAGTGGGGCTCAACATATCGCAGCCAAGGCTCTCACACCCCCTTTTGCAAAATAGCAGGGAGTTTCTCCCAGCCTCCTAGCCAACAATTCTAAACCCAGAGATAATAATAATATTATTATTATAAACCCATAAATTGGTTTATTCACTTTGTGGCTGTTTGTGAGACATTGCTGTATGCAAACTGGCTGCCGCATTTGCCTATAAATGCACAGTCACTGTACTTTACAGTAATTACTGTAAAGTTCTTTTGAGCTGTTTTGACTTTCTGGCATTGTATCAAACACAAGGATTATTATTACACAGTTGCACCCTCTGTGATCTGTTAGGCGGCTGCTAAAGTTTCAGCCAGTTCGGCAAACGGATGGAGCATCTGGGTGTCTTTCTTTATATTAAAAAAAACAAATCTCTGCTTGTGGGATCCTCGTCACCACAGCCGACTGCTGAGTGTCCTCCCGCAGGCAGGAGTTTAGAATAGTCTGGGTCACACACGGCTCCACAGCCCCTGCCAATACTTCACCCTGATCTCACAAGGGGTTTGGAGGGCAGAAATGCAATGAGTTTCTAATGTATCCATGGACATTAATATGTGTATTTTCCCTTCGGAAATTTAGAGATTTTCAACAAGATTTTAGTGAAATCTGCAGTTTTGTTTATATAAAGGTGCATTTATATTTTGACTATTTTGTTCCCACATTGTGGAGAATTATAATAAAATAATCCTTGCATTTGATATAGCAGCTTATCACGTCATTGGCTGCAAAGTGGATTGACTATAGATTTTGTGGGTGAATGCCTGTGTTTGTGACACTTGGCTGTTTCCTGGCACCTCTATCGGTCTCTTACTCTTATCTTTTTATTTGTAGATCACCACCGGATACAACCTGGAGGATGACCGGTGCGAATGTGTTGCTTTACAGGACTACAAAGAGGGGGATCAGGTAAGGACGAGTATCCTCCATTCATAACCTTTCCAACTGATTTGATAGGTTGATTATTTTCCATTATTGAGGTTTTTTTTAAAAAAAACAGGAAAATAGGAAGAAATATTGGTAGAGATGAATTAAGGCCAGCAAAAATACTGCTCTAACCACACAGAAGGATCAATTGGGAATTGTGTGCCGTGTAAACACTTCACTGGTGCTGCGTAGGGTATTTGATGAGAATTATTAGTGCTGCATTTTGGGGTGATTTGCTCGAATTAAGTCTCGTGTTTTACCCAAATGCTCCATGCAAATTCCTTTCGTGACATTTTCTGAAATAAAACAAAGAATTAGTTGAAGCGGAAGATTTCTCTGTTTCTCTCTTGGCTTGTGCTCACCAAACTTTCCTGATTCAATAATGCCACTGCTTCCCTCCCTGTACAGTTTTCCTTTGCAAAGTATGTCAACAACACAAGGGTGAAAGTGTAGGTGTTAATATAAGGACTAATTGGGTATTAATTCTGTTCACCATTGCATGCATTGGCTTTGGCGATGTTGGCCTTTAATGGGGATCCCATTTAAAGGGTCGCTGCGGGTAAAGCCAAACGGAATTTCTATCTGTGGATTGTAAAATAAGTCAGTTGTCACGGAGAGGTTTCCCTGGCACTGCGCGCAAACCCTCAATTGGTGCTTTGAAAACCTGGGAATCGATGATGACTTGGCTGAAGGTGACGTATTCCACTATTGTCAATAGGACTTGTAAAAGAGCACCTGCCTGCCTGGCTTTGGCGTTCGTTCCTTTCAATGAGTCGAGGAGAACGAGGAGGAGGGAAGATCAGGCTGTGATATTGGAAATGGCCATTTAATCATCAAATCCACTGATTGATGAAAAGGACAGGGCTGTGCAGAAACCGGACGGCGGAGGGAAGGAATGTTTTGGGATATTTTTAGAATTGATCGTTGGGTGAACAGGAGCAATTTATCATAAACTGAGAAGGACGATGAGTGTACATAACGATGGAACAGTCCATGCAATTTGTAATTATGCCAGGCAGTCTGGTTTGCTGAATGAAGTACATATTCGAACACTGTTCAGTTGTTCACACAGAGAAATCGATTGCAGTTGCCACGTGACGAGCGACTCTCAAGACAGTGATTTTGCAGTGATTCGCCTTGACAGTTCAGAGCAAGTTATCCATGGGTTGGGAAAGAATGCCCGGAAGTTCCAACAATGGTTGAAACAACTTGCAGCTCCCCCTTAGCGTGCGACAACCTATGTCAGCACACAGGCAAGAACAACAGCTTGTATTTATTCAACACATCTTGAAGCCCTTATTCTCTCGAACAATGTCTTTGAAAGGGAAAGCAGTGGAAATCTCGCCTGACGTGCAGAATGCACACTGTTAACCCACCATCATTGAACAGTGGACATCAGCTACATACATAGCCCGAGATGGATTTGGATACAACGTGCAGTTCAGCAGCGAGTATTATTGAGAGATATCCATAGTACAGTAGTTCCATTTCCTGAGTGGCTCACACACATTCCAGCGCCAGCTTCCAAAATAACTTCAGCAAAATAGAACATTTCGCATTGCACAACGGTTACTTGTGGGCCAATAATTGGTCCCTGGATGAAGGACTTGCTCTTACACAACAGTGAATGGCTCGCGTAATGTTTCCTTTCAAAAGGTTCGCTGACAAAGGCTCGGCTCCTCAATGTGTCCTTAATGTTGTACACTGCCTTCGGTGCAGTCATGCAATTCTGTCTCCCTGACTAATCGCCCTGTGTGAGATTATACCATCACCCGCACACAATAGCCAAGGACAACTTGCAAAGTTGTGGCTACATACAGTAGAAACTTATTAATGAACCGGGTTATCTGACACATTCTGCTTTAACATTGAGAAAGGTCAGCGAGGGCCACGAGTAGTTTAGTCTGTTGTGTAAAGGCCACGCAGTTCAGCTAAATACATGTGTTTGTTTATATGAACCTTCATTGGTAAAATGTGAAGGAGGAACCTACTCTCTGCAGGACCACAGAACAGAGCCATAATTTAATAAGAAGAAATGGACAAGGTTCAGTATGTTTAGAAAAATGTACAGGAATTACCATTAAACAGCGTTTATCAAGAGCAGCACCATAATTGAAATGGCACAGACCACTATATATTAGCCTCTGACAATGTGAGGCATAACTTTGTTTCCTCCCTTCATTATGTCTGGTCAGCCAATACACCTTGGCCAGTTAAACTTCCTAAAATATCTGGCCCCAAATGAACTAAGTACTGCGCAATGCATATCTTCATTGTGATTTGTTCCTTGCCTGACATTGACACGAAGGACGAAACTGTCTCGAGGAATAGATGGGAACCGTGCAATGACCTGATTTATTTCTAAGAAGAGCTCGCACAGCTTGCACGTGCGTTGGAAATCGTGCTTGTAAGTCACGACTCGTACCAGTCAGGCCTCAGTATAGCATTCCTGTAAAGGCGTGGGTAGTATTGTCAATAGGGAGGGTTGAGCAGTAGGAGCATGTGCTACTGAAACGCATCTATGAGGGGAATGAATGGGTTCCAAGAAACTCAATGAATGGGTTGTGATTGTTGCAATATTGAAATGTGAAGGACCTTTTAACCAGTGAAACGGAACCTCATCAAATGTTTAAGGAGCTCTAAGTGACACAGTTTTGGAAATGGGGAGGGTATCACACAGACAGGAGATACTGTACCAAAGCAGCAGCAGCAGAAAGCTAGAGAAAAGCCAAACCAAATCTTGCCAAAAAGATGAGAAGGGTGTGAACCAGACGCCTGGCTATTATTAATGACAAGATAAGGGCAGAAAGGAGTCACAAGCTTCAGATAATAGCAAAGCTGTCTCCAATAAAGTGCAGCGGATATCCTGCTGCAGGACTACATACAGGGGAGATTCCCATTATAACCAGTCCAGAACTGTCCAGAATAAGCTTAGCACTCACTCGTGGTCTGTGCAGAATCCTGACCCAGTTCCATGACGCTTTCTTTTCCTTGTATGACAATTGGTAAATTAGTTGGGGGAGGGAGACTGTCACAATCATTTTAAAAAACGTTCAGTAAATTTAATCCTACACCGTATCCAATCTCCAGCACCACAGGCATAGCAGCCGCTCTGTTCCCCACCACAGTGAACTCTGTGATGCCGTGCGTGCAATTGGGAATGTTACAAAGTACTACCACAGCACCAGGATACCTGAGTAAAATCTTTGGCAGCCCATGTTTGGCAGCCTGTAAGTCACCTCGTACTTCAGACTGGGTGACCAGTGAGGCACGGCGATCTCTGTAGCTTCCAGAGACCGGGCACATTCTGGATGTTCTGCTGCTTTATTATTCACGCACTGTACCAATGGATTTGGAAAGGAAAGTCTAGATGGGTTTACATAATGCCACTGTCTGCTATCTCCTGTGGGAGGTGATTTGTTCCTTTGATGTTAAGCCAAACATCATTCAACAAATGCCATCAGACTGCTACCGTGTTGGCGCAGTCTTAAAGAACAACGAATTAGCAAATCCTCGGGTAAAGGGCCTTTCGTCAATTAATGAAATACACATCAGGAATGATGTTTTCTCAGCACTCGGAAAGTGGCAAAGAATGTGGATTATCTCACGCTGCAAGCACATCTCTGTGAAGCACTTAGACATTCATCCTGCATGAGAGGCGATAAGTGCAAGTTGTTGTTTCTATTGCGCAGAGTAAGTGGTGGAGCATATGGTACAACACAATTCCTAGAATCAACCTCTCAGGCCACTGGTGCCAAGCTTAGGTTATCAGATCTGTGTGTCGTCCTGAATTATCTAATGCATTTATACTGTAGTGGGTTTATTGCCCCCAGCAGCCGTGACTAATTCCCTTCAAGAGACTTTCATTTCTCTTCCCTCTGCTCATTTTTAACCTCAGATGTAAAAGCAAATCTCAGTGCTTGAAACTCAAGCCGTTGTTGTTGACCTCTGCCAATAACTTTGCACCCAGCTGTTCGCTCTGAGACGCTACCCTGTGTGAGTGGCGCTATATAAATGCAAGTTCCTGTTTTCTTGTTTTAACTGAAACACGCTATTTGAACCTTTCAGATCTACATTTTCTACGGGACACGCTCCAACGCTGAATTTGTGATCCACAACGGTTTTTTCTTCAATAATAACTCGCACGACAGAGTGAAGATAAAGCTGGGCGTCAGTAAGAGTGACCGACTGTACGCAATGAAAGCAGAAGTCCTAGCTCGGGCCGGCATACCAACGTAAATATTTTTATAAAGTCACTCCCTCCCCCCCCCCGCCAGCCTGCTGTTCCTTTCTTTTCAGTCAGGGTCACAATATTCACTTTGCTGCTAGGAGGAATTATTATTAAAACCTTACTTTATTTTGCCTTATATGTACCATAAGATTATGTAAAGTAATTAAGTTTGTAATATTTATCCTTAGTTCTTCCACTATACCATGATTTGTCATTGTAGTTACAACAAGAACTTGCATTATATGTTACTCTACCAACCTGCAAAATGTGTACTGCTTGGGTTGTAGGAAACTTTTATCTCTTTGTACAGTGGCTTTAGTCCCAATTCAGCTGAAGCTTCCGCTGTTCAACCTGTAAACTCCCTTTTCATTTACGTGATGTCTGGTTGGTCAGTGAACGCTTGGTACGTATGTATAAAGGTAGTGCTCGAGTCTTGTGTTCTGCTGCTGGCTGTCTTGTGGAAGGAGCCAGTATTAGCAAGCTAATAGTGTTAGCATTACCGTTAACTGATACCCACACGGTGTCTGTACAGTCGGGGGAAGTGGGTGGTTGGCACGGTCCCCATTATGTTCAGGTATCTGACTTTGACTCCAGAAGCTTCAGGTGGACAGATAAGACGTCCTTGTATTCAACTGGCTGTGAGGTTGCTGCTATTTTGCCTTAACATCGCTCAAGCTCCTCCAATGGGAGAGACAAGAGCGTCCTGAAGGCTGCTTGCTGTCTGAATGCCTGTGATGAAGTGTGCTAATGCGCCAAGTAAAAATATTGCTTTCGCCACAACTTTTCTCAACAGAAGTTTTCACTTAACTTATCACATTGACTAACCTTTCACTGTCACGGGCTGCTGTGCCACAACCTATGATGTAACTTTAATTAATGGAGAAGCCACATAAAAGGTTCTCTCACAGCCCACTTACTTTAACTCGTGTTTTATCGAGCTCCCACAGACAGCAATACAGAGATGAACACTTGTGCATTAATTTTAGTGAAATCGATCGTGCTTTTTCCCTCTAACCCAAGCTATAATGTTTAAAGCATCACTGGGATTTTCTCCATAATTGATTCCACGGCAGAAGATTTTTTTCAGCAAATGTATTTTTTGTCTTCCCGTATACCATACAATATTTTAAGTGACATACAATTAGCTCCCCAACTGTCAGTTTCTGGGATCTGTTGCTACTGAGTGGAGAGATTTCAGCTTTGACTCCCCTTGTTTTCAAGCCTATTGGGTCCAATCAGCAGAGGGGTAGAGAAGAAGGTCTCTTCTCAGGGGTGACAGATGGAATGGATTCAAAGCAGAAACACAAGACTACCGTTTAATTCAGAACCACATAGGCCTGTATTAAACTATAGACTTGCAGTTCCCTTGTACGCAATATCGTTTGGCTTTGGGGCGGAATGTGTACATTGAACTGAGGGTCAAATATATTTGCTCACTTCCTATCGGTGCCTCCCTCGTCAATGAGCGTTTTTGGGGAATTCAACCCATTAGGAACTTGCAAATCTGTCCCCACCGATTGCTGTTTCATGGAATTGAGGTAGTACCCCCCACTAGTGTGTTGTGCAGAGATTTCTTTCGAATTTTCCCTTCTGGCGCTTGCTTTCTTGAAAACATAACCTCATCCTCCTGGTTAGCTAAGTATATAGGAGGGCATCGGCAGCAAATGCCCACAACATCTGGGACTCACTCGTTCTCTCGTGGAGAAGAAAGGGCTGAGAGCGGCGATCAGTGCTGTCCAAATGGGCTTTCACTCACTTTACAATAAATGGATGATCAGATAGCGCAGGTAAAAGGAAAGTGTGCTTGCTCACAGACACAAGGGACTGATAGAGTGGTTAGGTAAGGCGCGGCGGATCTTGTAGACAGACCATCGCAACTTATTCCTCATCAGCCGCTGTGATCTCGTGCTGTGCTCGTCTTTAAATCTTCTGTTCATTTCCTGGTTTGCTGTTGCTGTGCTGATAGCTCACCTTGCTAATGCTACAGCTTGTTGTAGCTGACAACACACATTAATCTGGTCGACTAAACTCACGGTGTCCATGTGTTCCTGTCAGGTCCAGTGTATTTGCTCTGCACTGTAGCGAGCCTCCGATCTCAGCCCAGCTGTTGGCTTTCCTGCGGGTCTTCTGCATGACTGAAGGTAAAACCTTTTTCCTGTTAATTTATTTTGTTTAAAAATGAGGGCGAGAATAATTGATAGATGGGAATGATTGCAAGGCCATTGCCTCCATAGGACTCGAGCAACTCCTTACACTGCACAGGAGAAGCTCAAACAATTCATAATAAACGACAAACTGCCTTGAAACCATTCCCATGAATGTGTGCCTTGTGGATGTGAGCCAGGAGTTGATGCACAGAATTGGCCTGACTGGAGGATTAACCACTGACATAATCATTGAAAATTTATCAAGAGATGAACAGCTCATTAACAGAGAAATCTGTTTTATGATACACAACACATTTATATCTGTTTTGCTATGTAGTCTTTGAATTAAGGCTTTTATTCCCCGTGTATTTCAGGTTGCTCTAAGTGCTTCAAGTTTAGCATTTCTGGGCAGCTCATTAGTGATGTTCATTGCCATTACTTTATTGTGTCGGAGGTTACCTGGATTCGCCCCACCCCCCTTATTGAGCACAACTGTCAATGCCTAATTTGCCTGCAAACTTAATTTTTTTAAATCGATTTCCTCCTTGTAATGTGGATTCCCTTAATAGTGGCATCAGCTTGGCACAGTTAGCAGCACTCTCACCTCTAGGTCAGAAGGTTCTGGGCTCAGGTCTCTTATTGAGACTGTGAGCTCACAGTCCAGGCTGACAGTCCAGTGCAGTGTTGGGGAAGTGCTGCAATGTTGGTCCTTCAGATGAGCTGTTAAACTGAGGTCCCATCTGCTTGTTCAGTTTGGACATTAAAGTTCCCATAACTATTCAAAAAGGGAAGGGAGTTTCTCCCAATGTCCTGGCCAGAATCCTCCAGATAAAATTTGTCAGTCAGCTCCTTGCTGAATGTAGGATATTATTTTATTATAAGCTCCCTTGGAGAGAGGCCTTTGGGCATTTCTTGAAGAGGAAACTTGTGATCAGTCCAATGTGTCTCCCCCCACATCAAATCAGTCCTGTACATGTTTCACCAATTTGAAGTTTGAACACTCTATCTTATTCAATTGCAGATGAACTGAAAGAACACCTTGTGGGCGAGCATGCCATTGATAAGATTTTTACCCTGGGAAACTCTGAATTCCCTGTGAGCTGGGATAATGAAATCAAACTGTGGACCTTTCTTGAAACTAGAGCTGCACTCCTGTTAAAAAGCTATAAAACTACTTCTGAGGTAAGTTTATTATTAAAATTGTAATATATAGATCTATATGTGGAAGAGAATATGTGCGGAATCTAGATGGATGACTTTAATTCAAACTTAGTATTGCACCCATAGAGAGAACACTCAGTGATTTATCCCTGTTCTTTGTTCACTTGTTGCTAGTTTCCATCCTCCCTAAAAATATCACTGTTGCCAGCAAATTCAAGAGCATATTTAAAAAGCTTGCCCATCGTCGATGATGTTGCATTGATCTACACAGGAATTGTTTGGAACTTGGAGAAAAGTCCACAAGGTTGCTCTGTGGTAAATAGACTTAATGACAAGAACTACTTATTACTACTACAGGGCCTCATAGGCAGAATAATATAATATTAATCCTTGCATTTAATACAGCGCCTTATCACGTCATTGAGACGTCTCAAAGCGCTTCACAGAATATACTGTAAAGTGAATTGACTGTATTTTGTAGGTGCTTAGTATTTATGGTTCAATCTCTCTGTGGACTGTGGCTGGCCCTTATTCACCAATCATCTTTGCCTACATTAACAACAGTCACCACACTTCAAAGTTACCACACTTCAGAGTAACAACATAGCATTTATATTGTGTCTCAATGTGCTTGACAAATCAGTTCATTGAGTGAAGTGCCGTGAGACATTTCGACTTGATGTTTTTAATAAATATCTGCATTCTCTCCAACCTGTGTCCCTTGTGCCCGTCCTGTCGCTTCTTCCTGTCTTTAGGATGACACGTCACTGCTGGAGAAGCCTGAGCTTTTGTATCACACCCGGATGGCCATCCAGCTGCGCTCGGCAGAGAGGGAGATTCTGGAGAAAGGGGTGAAAAGCGCCGGTACAAAGCAAGAGCACTTTACAACGCTGCAGAACAAGGACGCACCCCTGCCCAAATACGAAGAGAGCAACATCGCCATGCTGGAGAATAGCGTGGCGGACTCCAAACTCCCCGTGGTGCTGAGGGATCTAAATGGCAACGAGGATGGTGAGCAGGAGTTGAAGTTGGCAGAGACTTTGGGCGAGGCCATTGTGGCAGGAGGAGGTGTTGTGAACGGAGACAGCTCTTTGCCCAACGGCACCGAGCCAAAAAGCTACGAGACCTCAAACCAAAAGACTGGAGACGCCAAAGAGAGTTTATCAGAAAAGAGCGAAACAACTGAAACCATTGAATTTAAAGAACAATCATGAAAGACGATATAAAAAGAAAGCGAGGTTTTGCTGTCACAAACCAGTGTAAAATGCGGAATGGAACCATGTGAACCATTTACCCTCACTGAAAGTGGAGCACATTTTGATCATGTCCTTTAAAGACAGACAGAGAGAGAGACATGACAAGGTGACATTCAAATGGTATTTTAGGTCACAAGACCAGTCTTTCCAGTTTAAAAAAAGTAAGTTTATTTAAAAAGAAGTGGTCTTAAACTAGATTAATGCTGATGTTTGCCTTGTCTGAGTTCCTGTCAGTGTTAGCTACAGAAATTGAAAAGGATGCGAATCAGTTTCAGCAACTAACTTTTTGGGGGGTTTTATTATTTTATTTCTTTAAAAAAGACGAGTGGGTTTTTTTTATTTAGAGTGGGTTGGTGGGGGTGGGGGTGGGTGGGGGAGAAAAACCTTCAAAGCAATAGTGGAAAAAACTGCTACACTTGTGCCAGTGTAAATTAGGTTCTGTTTAAGAATGTCATGCAAATTATTGTTTGGTACGTAGCTTTTTTGTTGAAAGAAAAGTAGTGCACTAAAGCACGACTCATTTCAACATTTATACGTCTAAAGAGCTTCCAGTGGGGAGAGAAGATTTGTACAGTCAGACTCCCCGCCTCCCCCCCCCACCTGGGCTGACTATTCTAACCAGGTGGCTGCTATTTCTAAATTGTTTCTGATTAATGAGTAGAACTCCAATGACGGTTGAGTAAGCAATTAGGTCCATTGCAAACTGAATGCTATAATATCCTGTAAATGTTGGACACACCACGTCTGTCGTGGACTCTTTGTAATCACTTGATGCGACTGGAAGATTGGGAGGGTCACAAAGAATTTTCAACCATGTCTTCCAGTCAGGGGCTTACTTTCCAACTAGGTCACACCAAACCGGCATGCAAGTTACACTACCAGCATGTCTGAAATACCCCAGTTCTCTGAAATGAATGTGTTTGGAATTCCACCTTGTCTTTAGCCTGCGAGAGCATTTTGCCTTAAAATGTAAGAATGCACAGATTTGTGGAAAATCCTTACATTCAGTCTTCATTTGGAAACTGCTTTTTATGAGAAATATGCAAAGTCATCTTACAATTTAAGACTGATTTAAAATATTTTCCACAATTTTGGATGATCTTGCGTGGAATCCCGTAGCGTAATGGTTAACGTGCTCACTCCACAAGCGAGAAGATCCAGGTTTGATTCCCGGGCAGGGGGCGAATCCTTAGTTAAGTTTCCTTACTCCACATGCCTCTGTTTACCTAGCAGTAAGCAGGAACCCGATTGTTAGTTGATTGACGGATTTCTTTCCAAGGGTAATAATCCCCCCCACCCAAAAAAGGGGTTGCTCAATCCACGACTGTTTGTGGGACACTTCTGTGCGCCATTAGCTACCGTGTGTCCCCCACAAAATACAGTCAATCCAATTTACAATATATTTTGTGAAGCGCTTTGAAATGTCTGAAAGACGTGACAAGGCACTATGTAATATGCAAAGATTATTATATTTTAAGAAAATTTGTCTTTCAAAATAGGACCAGGTGGAATTTCAGAGCTTTTCTGTGTGTCTTGTGAACAGCCCAGTTAAGGAAATGGATGTGAATATTCTGTATTGCAGTCTGTGATGGCCAACTGGTCTCCTCCTCATTGTCTTCACTCACAAGCAGTTCAGTACTCGATAGCTGAACCCTCTGCTAAATGAATGTTAATTTGTATGAGGCCCCAGACAGGTTATTATTATATGGTCTCACTTACAAGAGCTGAGCTTTAGCTGGTGATCCATAGAACACAAGTACATATTTATCCTTTCCTGATACCTAACCCAACCCAAGTAATTGGTCTTGTAATCCTGAAGTGCGATTTACCCTTGTTTGCTTCTAACCTGTAAATGTGCTCTGCCCATATCCTGGATCGATCTATCATTGTTAGCTGGGTTGGAAGTAACAATCCAGTGACTGGTTGGGTTGAAATTGGAGCAGAAGGAAAGGCGATTCAACTCTCAATACAAAGAGAAAAGAACCAGCACTTTTTATAGCACAATTCTCAACATGAACATCATTCAAGACTGAAATGCTTGGATTTTTAAACGTTAACCTCTCAACTCCAGTGAAGAGACATCTCTATCACAAGTTAGACCTGAGCATATACTTGAGCGAATCTGTGCCTGAACTCTAGTGACTGTGTGTGTTGTTGAGTTGGGAGGGGGGAAAGAGGGAGATATTGTGGATACATAACTAGCCCGACGCTTTGCCCAACTCGACCCGAACAGACTGAATTTGGAAATAATCAAGAGACTCACATTCACCCTATTTTGCTTCTACTTTTGGTTGATTGATGGATTCAGGGGGATGTTCACCGTTTACCTGGATTAAGGTATTTCCACGGATGGGCGGTTGCATACGTTGAGATTGGATCACCTGTGATTCTGAATGGTTAGTTTATATTAAGAGCAAGTACGCTGCTATTATTGGTTGTTGTTTCGAGAACCTAGAAAGCCATATTTGGGGAGGCAAAAAATGACTTTGGGTGGGAACGGATTAACTAAGGTCAATGTACATATAATACGTGTGTGTGTGTCCCGATTTAGATTCATACATGTGTTTTGTGGGATTTTCATGAACCTCTGCACTGTTAACTGCAACATTTTTACCTGACCATTAAACTTTCATTTCACCCTTTCAGGAGTGAAGGGGTATTTTTACTTTCTGGTCAGGGACTATTTCATCACATGAGCGAGCGATTTTGTGTCTGAAATGTTACCTCAGATTATATTGTTTAATTGAAACAAAGTATGGAATACTCATGCTGCTTATGTTTTGTGGTTTTCTAACAAAGGTGGAGAAGAAGAAAGAAAAGGTGTGCTTTTTTTTAGGTCAGGTGTTTCTGCAACCCTCAAAGTATTATTATTTAGAGCAGTCTGGTGAAGAGAAATGCCATAGGTCAATGTCAGTTGAAAGAAACAAACTTTTTTTTCTCCACAGCAAATGTCGCATTTGGTCTGGCTGTGACTGCTCACTTTGGACAATAGAATTCAATTAAACAGCTTGCTTACAAAACAAAGTTTGTTTGCACATTTTTGTGTAGAAGGGGAAGCAATATATTTTCTCCTGTTTTGATTTTCATTTGCTTGAGAGTTTACGTGCCACTCATCTTGTGGTACTAGTTTCCATCTCTACATCTGGAATGGCAGAGGTTTTGCTCCGATCCACAGGACCACACGACATGAGTGAAATAAGGTGGGACGCATTCCTTAAACTGATTTGTGACTGTTTTGTGTACGCAAGCTCATTTTAGTTCTGATTCAAGAAGAATAATAATAATAGTGTTTGGACAAGCTTTGCTGCTTTAAAGCCACAATGTATTCTAAAAGCCAGTGTTAACTCTCGTTCATTAGCCTGACCAGGAAGCTATTAGAAATAAACAGAACATCAATCGAGTTCTCAATGCACTTGAAAATATTGCAAAGCGCACCTTGAAACTTGGACTGTTTTCCTCAAACTTGGCTTGCCTGGCAAGTGGCTGAGACCTCAGAGCATGGAGGTGGGTTGAGAAGAAACTGAGCCACCGTTAGCTTGGAGACGTGAGCTCAGCACGTTAGTGTGTGTGTGCTTGTCCAGCGACTGCTGAGCCACAGGAACCTGATCAGGCCTCTGCCTACTCTTGACTCTTCATATCTACGATGATACTTTGGTAAATTGTCACTTAAATCTGTGACATTGCGTCTTTTAACAAAGCAATATGTGGAGTCCTGTAGCTCAGTGGTTAGAGCACTCGCCTCGCAAGCAAGAGACCTGGGTTTGATTCCCAGAGGGCGAAAACGTTGGGCAAGTTTCCTTACTCCATACACTTCTGTTTACCTAGCAGTAAGTAGGAACTCAATTGTTAGTCGATTGGCGGATTGCTTTTGAATTTTTTTACCCCAAAGAATTTTAATGACCAAATGCCAGTGAATTTGATGATGTCTGGAAGGAAGAAAAATGCAAATCTTGAACTAGTACCTGCTGAACAGAGTTGTTTTGGGCTTTGTGAAATTGTTTTCTCTCGGATAATGCTTTAATAATAATAATAATACTTGCAGTTGATATAGTGCCTTATTACGTCTTTGCAACATCTCAAAGTGCTTCACAGAATATACTGTAAAGTGAATTGACTGTATATTTTGTGATGTGAAAATATTTAATTTCATACTTTACGAAACACAGATTTTTCCTTTTTCTGAAAAAAAAACTTCAAATGTGGTCCTAAAGGTTTATTTATTTTATCCGGAGCCCACAGTCTTGAATACCAACAAGGGTCAGATACAACTGTCCTGAGGGTGTAAATGGAAAGACTTTTCCACGCGTGCTAGGATATGATTTGTGTTGGCCATCTAGCTGTGGAATTGTCTTTCACTCTTCCATCTGCAGCTTTACAGAGATAAAGAGAATATAAAGCATCCCCTGCAAAACAGATGGGATTATCTCTCCCTATCATGGTTTGGCCATGTATCTCTATGAAAGCAGAATCTCTTGGGGAGGAGGGAATGTAAAGTGGGTCAAGTGCTGTGTTTGAACTGGTCACCAGAGGATCCTTAAGTTGTTGGATTTTGTACTTGTTCCTGGTATTTCTATTAATTCTAATAACGGCCTATTATAACATTGGCGCAAGGGAGCGTGGAGCGATTACATAGTTTAAGTGTATGTGGATTTCACTTGTTTCATAAGAGCTTGTTCTTCCTTCCCACCCCCTCCTAATTGTAACTTGTAGGTTGGGAATAGTGATGTACAGAGAAAATTGAGGCTCCTGTAGTGGAAATAAAAAAGGCAAACTTTTGCCACCAATCTGGACAGTAAGGAAATGTATCAGACATGAACTGGGATCTAAGGTTCAATCATCATCATAATATTATGGTGCTGATGTGTCAGCCTGGCTGAGGAGCCAGTGTGGTGCTCGAACCACAACCTTCTAACAGAGCGACCAACTCAGCCAAATCAACACTAGGTGTAAAGGGAAGAATAACTGAAATGCTATGGGAGGGGTGAGCATACAAAATCACTGAGCTTCGAATAACCCCCATTGTGGAGTACCATAGCTTAGTGGTTAGAGCACTCGCTTCGCAAACGAGAAGACCTGGGTTCAATTCCTGGGCAAGGTGAAACCTTCGGCAAGTTTTCTTCCTCCACACACACATCTCTGTTTACTTAGCAGTAAGTAGGCACCCGGTTGTTAGTCGATTGGCGGATCACTTTCTAGGAGTAATGATCCTTTTTAAAAATCAATTCATCAACAAAAATTTAAAAATATCACAACTCAGAACAGTAGCCGATAAAGCTGAGGTTAAGAATTAAAACATGACTGGAGGAGGAAACCTAAATTTATTGGGGAATAGCATTTTTATAAAAAACCTTAATACCTGAATTTGGTAAGCTCCTCCCCATGTCAAACCATGTCAATGTGCTTTATGTATTAGGATACTTTGAAATGTGATGACTTATTATGTAGACAAGGAAGAAAGGTAATCTACATCAACAGTGTCCCCCAAACAGTAATGAGATGAACGGGACATTTAATCTGCGGTTTCTAGGTTCTTCTATTCTAGTCAAACAATGTTAATACTAGAACAAACATTAATACTGGAGTAATAAAACTACTTAAATGTAATGAATAGCTTTATTATTGTAAGGCAAGACTCAACCTGAAAAACAAACCCTAGAGTCGTACAGCATAGCAGGAGGCTGTGGCTACTCTAGCTCTGTGAGGAGAGAATCCTCTTAATCCCACTCCTCTAATGGAACAAAAAAGGTTTGCTTTTAATTCCCTTTCCCCCCCAAACCCAGTTCACTAAATTTGTGAATGAATAGAAGAAAGCAGTGCTAATAATAATCCTTACATTTGACATATCACGTTATGGAAAAGTCTCAAAGCGCTTCACAGGATACACTGTAAAGTGGAGTGACTGTATATTTTGTGAGTGAGATGCCATAATGATAAAAGCAATGGCTGAGACTAGGAAAGTGGAAAAGATGCAGGTTATGGGACTATTGCTGCTACACTTAATTTCAACACATCAAGTTGAGGAGGGGATAATCAACCAGAGTTTCTGCTCGCAATTTCTCACCTGCACCACATTAATCCAACCCCCGCCCCGGCCAAGCAGGAAGGTGAAGGTTTGCGGACAGGTTTGGTTTGCCGGGAGCCCAGGCTACTGACTGACAGGTAAATAATGGAGGTTTGGGCTGAGCTGCTGGAGATATTTGTGCCAGTGCTCCTAGAAGAAAGAAAAGGAGTCAAACCACCTTTAGAAAATTGGCCAGAAAGAAAAGAAATGAGCTGCTAACTCCCACTTGAGTTTGCAGCAGTCGGTGTCCAAGTCTCATCTCTGGAGGCTGACATGTTGAGCTTGTGCTTTGTGGGAAGGTGTGAATCGACAGCCAGGTGGTAGAACGGCAGGACGTCTCGCTGAATAATGCATCAGAGGCTGCCATTGCAAGGTATCGGACCTCAACAGCCAAATTCAGGGGACTTATCTAGAGACGAACGCGCTTTCACTCCACCAGTTTTTGGTTCCCCAAATCCACACACAAAATCCCTGTTAGGGCAGGCACTGATCTGCCACTCCATAAGTAACGGGCTCAAGAAAGTGGTCAGAGGCAAGTCGCTCTCCTAGTTACGATCTTGCAAGAGCTGCAAATCTAAGCTATGTCCTCAGATCAGGAATTCACTGTGTAGAGATTATACACAGAAAGTGTGTTTCTTTACCTCTCTATTCAAGCATTCCCCTGAGTGATATACTCCAGCTATATTTTGCCCATAAAATGTACACTTTACACCATATTCTTTGAAGCACTTTGAGACGTCTCAATGGCATGATGAGGCGCAAGTGGTGAAGGAAGGAATTACAAAGGGTTTGAAAAAGGAATGAGACAAATTTCTGCAACTAATAGAATTGAGGATTATTAGGTATATATAGACGTAAATGCCTTGAGGGAATCTTGAGGGAAAGTGAGCTCAATCCATCATTGGTTTACAGTTGTTATTGCTATATTGTTACTGCCACGTAACTAGACTTATTGAACTGAAACCAAGCAGCTCTGGTAAAGGCTTCCAATGATACACAGAGCGACCATGTACCTGGAGACGTGAATATAAGAACAACATCAGTAAAAAACACTAAGAGCAACTTTATAATGTGAATCGAGAGCACGTGTCAGCTCAAAGATTCTAGTATCCCCTTTGGAGCTCACTCTCTCTCGTGCCCCTATTTCTCCTCAGTGGATTCCTTGAACTTCCTACACTACTGGATTTTAATATGGAAGTACACGACTGGAAGTAGGGGCGTTTTATGTTCCAGGTGCACTAGAGGGAGTAACTGGACTAAAGGTGTCATTGCAATTACATACAGTAAATACCACAAGCATTGTGACACCAGTAACATTGTACAGCAATACGTGGAAGAAAGGGCTTTGTTAGTGCTGCAGTCATTTTCATCCATTTTCCTCCATTGGAAAAACACTTAATCATCTGTAGCCTTTATCCTCTTACTATTGGCTGCAACAGAAATCTGTTTACCTCGCTCTCCAGGTGTCACCTTTAGCAGGAAAATACTTATGAGAAGCTCTATGGAGAATTCCATCCCCCAATCACTCTGCCTCTCTCCCTCCTTAGCCTCCTTCAAGTCCTGCCTCAAAACCCTCCTCTTCGACCATGCCATCGGCCACCCCCCTTTCCCCTCCCCTCCCTTCACCCTCCCTGACCCCAGCTTGGGTCTGAAATGCTGTCACTGTCCAGCGCTTTAGGATGTCCTCCTGACGTGAAAGGCGCGATACACATGTAATCTTGTTGTTGTTGTTGTCGCAGTAAAGCTGCTGGATGCCAATTCATTATTTTGCTTTGCTAAATTATTTTCTACCTTTATTAGCCCCTCATTACTCAGGGTAGGATCATGCCCCCAAATCTTCATGAGTCACCAAGCCATTGCAATCCAAAGAAAAAAGTTACAGGAACAAGTATCACGTGTAGACATTAAAACCTGACTTGCACCGTTTGAATGCACTTACAGGTCACACATGATGTGATGAGTTTAGTCTGTTCTTAAGCAGGTGAGACATCCTCCCTGGAGCAACCGAGACAATTCAAGCTCACACTACCAATCTTACTCCACAGGGAAGCATTGCTTCCCTCTTGTTCTCTCACCCTCCTTGCTCTCATCCTCATCCTCACCTACAAGTCCATTCACGGCCTCTCTCCCTCCTACCTCTCCGACCCACTATCCCCCTACTAACCTGCCCGTACCCTCCGTTCCTCTGGCTCCGGTCTGCTCCACATCCCCCGCCCTAACCGCCCTACCATCGGTGGCCTTCAGCCTCTCAGCCCCGAGGCTCTGGAACTCCATCCCCAGTGCCTTCGCCGCTTCCTCCCTTTCCTCCTTCAAGGCCGGTCTCAAGACCTTTCTCTTTGACAGTGCCTTCAGCTCCCCTCTCGACTCTCTACTCCCTCCTTGCTCCCTCCCTTCCCTCACCCTGACCATTTCCCCCAATGCTCGTCCCTTCCCTCCCCTCACCCTGACCATTTCCCCCCCGCTCGGGTCCTGACCCAACTGTCCAGCGCCTCGGGACGTCCTCCCGACGTGAAAGCCGCTCTATAAATGAAATGTTGTTGTTGCTATGTTGCACTGAGGCACACACTCTTGTAACCAGCAGTTGTCCTAAGTGAAACCTGTTTCTGAACCAGGAAGACTTTGGACCTAAAGGGGGAAGGGGAACAAAAGAAAAAGTCCATCAGAAAACTTGGTTGTAAACCCAATTGTGTTTGCCAGACAGTGCCCTCAATGGCAAGTTATATGGTTTTAGCTGGTTAGACTCCAGCAGTTACCCCAACGTACACTCTGGGGTCCCCAATCCTTGGCTCTTGCCAACCTGTGCCTAATACTTTCCTGAGATCGGTAAGCGGATGTGTCCCTCCAGGGAGAGAGTGCACATTCCATTCCAACAGTCTCTATCTCTGGAATTTCCATGCGTGGGTGGGATGCAGGGAATTCTCAGTTCAGTTTGGTTAGGATACCCTTAAACATGGTGATGGGTTTCTGCATGAGTCAGACATCCGGTTGACAAAAAAATTGAGACATTTCATTTATTTCCTATCACAGTTGATCAGCAATATTTGCCACAGTTAGTTTCAGTTTTTATCAAATCAAAGCTTTACTAATTCCCAGCGATATTATCGCTATTTGCGAAGAACACAGACTTAATTCATGCTGTGAAATGGTTCTGACAATTTGAATACTATACAAGTGGTGCACCTGAAACGGGGGAATGCATCAGCATTTTTTTTTAAAGCATTTCTGATTTTTTTTCTCTGGGGATTAAAATAATTACTCCCAAATAAATATAACATGTCAAAATAAATTGACATGCTATATTTATTTGGGATTAATTATTTATCCTGTAACCCACTAAAAACTTAAATAAATATTTACAAATTGACAAACGCAGGAATTTGCAGAGTCAAAAAGAAAAGACTATTTTGATCGGTCTGACCAGTTGTTACCAAACCAAATCTAGAAATCATTATTTATTGCAAATTCTTTTTTTGCCTGCATTTGTTAGGTCAGGGTACCAAGAGTTATGGGACAAGGGCAGGTAATTGCAGTTGAGGTACAGATCAGCCATGATCTTATAGAACGGTGGAACAGGCCTCCTCATGTTTCTGTGCTATAAAATACCAGGCAAGTTGTAATAAAAAAAATTGTGACCTGGTTTTGAATAGTTGCAATTCAGTTTTCCAGTAAACAGTTGATTTAACTGCACCGGTGTCCAATACGTTGGGAGCTGACCCACATATTCAGTCTGTCTATTCAGACACTATAGTGTGCGCGTTTAGTGCACACACAGTATACAATGCGTTCAGCTGTAAGTTACTCTTCCTTGTCTGCTGGGATGTTGTCAATCAAATGTGATGGGATGCTAAACAGTTACATAACTTTAAAAGACACTAACAATCATGCAGCAAGATTCATATCAAAGTCTCCAAAGACTTCACAGAATAATAATAATCCTTACATTTGATATACCGCCTTATGCTATTGTTGAGACACCTCAAAGCACTTCACAGGATATTCGGTAAAGTAGATTGACTGTGTATTTTGTGGGCGAAACGTGGATTAAAAGAATGAGATTAATTTGAAATTAAGTGAATATAAATCTGATTGGACAGCTCTAACCAGAGTAATTTTGTTTGATGTTTGGCTGCATTGTTCTCAACAAAACTATCTGCAATGTTAAATTTACTGTGTTGAGAATCTTAACCACTGATGGACCACGGAAAGCTGCTGTTAACATCTATTGCTTCTCTCCCTTGTTAGTTTTCCTTGGCTTTTCGTGAACCATTTGAAGAGACGGTGTATTTAACACATCAGTTTGGCATTGAGTTGCCTAAACTGGTGATAAAAAATATTTCGAAGGATAAACAGGGCATTTTCTCACTGCTGATTCCTTTGCGCTTTTGAGTTTAATTTCTAGGTTATTCTGCTACTTGGTGCAGTAAATATTCCCAAGTGTAGTGACTGTGTATTTACTAGATGAACGCAGCAGCAAAATTTGTGCACAATAACATGCCACAAACAACCATGAAGTGAATGACCAATTTCATCTGGGGGATTGTCGGCCAGGACACCGGGGAGAGAGAAAACCCCTCCTTTTTTCCAATAGCTCCACAGGATCTTTAACATTCACCAGAAAAGGTAGACTGGAACTCAGATTAACACCTCATTCTCAAATTAGATATGATAAAGGAATAGAGACGGTGGGAAAAGCAGCACACACAAATGCTTCATTAAAAAAAAAGAATGCTATTTCTGCTGAATGCACAGAAAGCAACTCGGAATTTGTAGGGTTAATTTATAATTTACTGCATCTAAAACCTGGTTCTCAGTTTCATCACAGTGACTCGCGCTGTTTGGGTGTGAAATTAACATCAACACCTATCGAGTCATTTTTATTCATAGTTTATTCCAGGGTGCTGTGTACTTTTCCCAATCAATGTGATTTTTACTCACTCCACAGATGGGTTTTGCGCTGCACAGAATAATCAGATTGGCTGTCATTTTGGGAGCAAGGAGCCACTGCAGGACTGGAGTGCCTTTTTGGTGGATGTGATGAGCTTCTAAACAGTTTCCTCCCCACTGCCTCAGTTGGTTAAAGACACTGTGATCCACAGTCTGTGTTGAGTTGGTGACTGGCTCCGGCCTCTTGCTTGGCCCTCATTCCCCTCCATCCAACCATCAGTGGCCGCACTTTCAGCCACTATGGCTCGAAACTCTGGAACTTTCTCCCTCTATCCCTTGTCTAGCCCCCTCCTTCCCCATCTTCAGGTTGTGCCTAAAGATGGTCCTCTTCGACCCTGCCTACGGTCTTCCCCCCCCGGCTTGACGTCATGCTCTGCTACTGTCAAGCGCTCTGGGACGCTTTCTCACATGAGGGGCGCTGTGTAAATGCATGTTGTTGTTCAGTTAGCCGATCTCAGACAAGTTTTTCACTCCTCCTCACCACCATTCCCACTGCTCTCTGAGATCCCTCCATCTCTGCCCATCTGTAAAAATATACCTTCTCAATCATTGCTTACAGTCACCTCCTTCGTTCCCTCTCCCCCATGTTGCCCTAGATCAACGGTGCTTGTAAATGTAAGTTATTGTTGTATCGTTCCTCCACCTGATTCCTATTCAGTAAAACCCGGCATTATAATAATATTCTTTGCACTTAATATGGCGCCTTGACATGTTATTGAGATGTCTCAAAGCGCTTCACAGTAAAGTGTGTATTATGTGAGCGAAACACGACAGCCAGTTGTGCACAGCAACGTCCCACAAACAGTCAATGAGTGACCAGTTTTATTTGGGGGATTGTCAGCCAGGATACTGGGAGACAGAAACTTCCTTCTCTTTTCAAATAGTTTTCAAATAATCTTTAACATCCACCTGAACAGGCACAGACAGGACCTCGGATTAACATGTCATCAAAAGGACAGCACCTCTGACAATAGCCCTAACCCAGCGCTGTATTGGAGAGTTAGCTTAGACTGTGACCTGGGATTTGAAACTACAACCCTCTGACTCAGGCGATACTAAGCTGGGCTGAGACTAAGCCGGGCTGACACTGAGCTGGGTAGACTGAAGTACGATGGAGAAGCACATTTGTTGAGGGTGATGGGTGAGGAGAATTGGGAGGGGAAGGAGGAAGGCAGTGACGAACTGTTACTGAATTCCAGCAAGCTGTCCTGCCCTGTACCAGTCTCAGCTTCCAGCCATACTGTAAGTTCTCCAACAGTAACCTTTGGAGCCAATCGAATGCTGAGCTATGAGCACATTTAAATTTACCCCAAGGACTTGCCTCTTCCAGGAACTGCCTTGACCCAAACTCACTTGACAAGAACCCTTCGAGGCAGCGGACAGATTGGAACTTTCATCACTTGATTGTGGGTTAGACTCAAACCCAGAGCCCTGATGTGAAAGGAAAGGAGCCAAATGTTCTGCTCAGTCTCTGTATGTTTTAGGGTGATCGATGTGCAATTTACCCAATCTTTACAAAGGTGTGGGGTATCTTGTGCTTCACTGACAAATATTGAACAAAACCAAAAGTGTTACCCACCCAAAGCCCTTTTGATCGGCAATTATTGTGGTAAAAATGAACCATTTGCAACTTTACTTTTTTGGGAGCAAGTTTTGCATATTTGGAAGCATATTTGCCATTTAAATGTAAATGGCATTTAATATTGAATAATAATAATCCTTGAATGATTGAATTACTAGCCTGGTACTGGTACACAGGCAGAAGCTCTCCTCTCCTTTCGAATAGTGTCATGGGATCTTTAATGTCCACCTGAACAGGCAGGGAGGACCTCGGTCTAACAACTCGTTGAAAGGAAGGCAACTCTGACAATACAGTGCTCTCCCCGCCCCTGGGTGAAGCAGTTAGATAGGATGTGTGTTTTGATAGACAGTAGCAGAGGGCAACAATTCACTCATACAGTATTTAACTTGTACTGGAATCAACTTCTGTTTTAAGCTCTCATCTATTAAATGTAGTCGGGGTGGAGGCGGGTGGGGGGGATTGGGTTCGGTTGTCTGTATATTTCTGCATAATTTTGCGGCATTCAATTCTGTTACAAATTTATGAAGAATCTCCTTTATCTTTATTTAGTCTTGAATCATTTAATTCACTCGCATTTTACATTTCAAGTGCTGAATGCATAATTTATCTACTGAAAGATTTACAAAAAAACTCTCTAATTTACTGCGTTTCTCATTATAATGTGCAACACTAACCAAAAATGTTTACTATGGAAAGATGTCATCTGTCCGCGCGAGTTAGTGTGATACAAATCACAGCGTGTGGTGTGCGTGGGGATTATGAGCTATTGCTGTAGATTTATTATGCACTACCATCCATTTTATACTGAAACGCAGTCTGACAATCACAATATGACTGAAAGTATAATTGCGGAATTGCAGTCACAGTATCAGACCATTGAATCAAAAACATGCACAGATTTTTCCAATCTGAGTTGTCATTTTACCCGCCATTGTTTGCAAACTCTAGGTTCTACCGTAAGGGAATTTCTGTAATGTTTGGGATCAGAGGCTGAGATTTCGTGTTAACATTACGTGGGTATGTTGGTCAATTATGCAGTGTTTCTTAAATGATTTCTTAAGAAATGCGGGTGGGGACTCCTTTTGGTAAGCTGAAACACATCCTGACGTCACCCTTCATTGAGGGAATCTGTTCACAATATAGGCCAAATTGGAGCAGAGTTGTGGGGCTCGTGGAATTCTTCATTCAAAAATCCATTAAGAAATGGCCCAGAATGAACCCCATTTTCCTTTGCCTGCAATATAATGAGGCTTTGCAGAATTCACCTGTCAATGCATTTAGAAAAGTTCCATTCACAAATGTGTATTATGAAGGTTATAAATGAATATCTCTTATTTGCCTCTCATTCAGTCTTGCCTTCCTCTAGCAATCTACAGATCCTTACACCATCACCTAACCACAGGGGTTCTTAATCCTCTTCTGTTCTTGTCAACCTTGATATTATCTTGTACTGCGGACTTGCCCCTTCACCCAACTTTCTCAATGAAAAAAAACACAGAATTTCCTCTCTAGACATGACAAATGATACAGAAGAAACATAATAACTTGCTCTCCAAGAGCAAAGCTCTGATTTATCTCTTACAAACAACTGGCACACTTTGTAGATCTTTTGTTGATGTGGAACCTTATAGACTTGTTGCTCGCCAAGGTCAGGATATCAGTGTGGGCAATCCAAACCTTCAACCGTTGTCAGGGTTGGGTATTCCCAGATAAGGTATAACTAGATGGAGATCGAAAGCTTCCTCCGTTCTGCCTTAACAATGTAGCTATCTTTATATCTCTTGCTAACATTGCTAAAGTGTGCCAGTTTCCTCTCCTTCTAAAGGTACTTACCTTGCACTGTTTCACAGTCGATATCTATTATATCTCACCCAAGTTGCACCTTCCAGCAGGACTCAGGTGTCAGGAGTGGGAGCCATTGATTCTGTCTGAACAATTATTAAAGAAAATGCCTTTTTTAATTTAAATGTTATTGTCTTTTTTAAATATGGTTTTGTAAATAACAGCAGTTAAAGAAACTCTAACCTTCCTCTTTTAGGTATTAAAGTTACTATGAAACTTCCGACTGTAACATTCCACAGATTTCCCCATCTCAATCCCCAAGCCTCCTCCAATAAAGGAAACCAAAGGAGAAAAGGGATGCAATGAAGAAACACAATAGTAAATAAAGTTAAATGCACTAGATGTCAGGCTGACTCAGTCGGTAGCATTCACGCCTCTGAGACAGAAGGTTGGTGGGTTACGGCTCCATGTTGGGACTTTGAGCTGTTGGTTGTGTTGCTGGAATGCTGTATTGTGAAAGGTGTCCTCCTTGAGATGAGACGTTACGAACATCCCATCTGCCTGTTCAGGTGGCTATTTAAAGATCCCACCACACTATTCGAAAAGAGAAGGGAATTTCTCCTGATGTCCTGGCCAATAATCCAGATAAAGATTGGTCATTCATTTCATGGCTGGATGTGGGACATTGCTGTGTGATAATTGCCTGCTGCTTTCGCATACAAATAAACAGTCACGGTACAGTAAATCTTGTGAAGCGCTTTGATAAGCTACTACATCAAAATGCAAAGATTATTATAATGAACAAGGTAAATGTAGTTAACAGAAATGGTTTTGCTCATCCCAAACCCACGAGCATCCACCAACCAGAATCTTACAGAACTTTATTGATTTAGCCCTGTACTAAGGAGATTGTTTTCTATAAATCAATGCTGAAGGAAACACAGCTTAGTGCCATCTTACACTGAGGATACCTTATCAGGAAGTAGAGTGAGTCAATCAAATGGATGAGCCACACAAAACTACTAGACAAGCCAGTGCTCCTGATGGAGGAATAGAAGATGCTATAAATGCTAAATAGAATTGAATATGTACTCCTGGATTAATAACTTCACTTAGGCAGAGCACAGATTCAGCGTTGTGAGGAGCCCTTTCAGGACAGACACCAGAAGTATTTCTTTGTGACAGAGGACTGTCAACAAATAGAAGAGATTCCCAGATAGTCCAAACTAGCCAGGCCAGCACTCAGGGTTCATACAATAACCAGCTCAATGCTGTAATGGGACGATGGTAGGTTTGGTATTCTGAAAGGCTGCGATCAAATGCTTCAAAGGACTTGCTTCATCCAAATGGAGTCCTGTAGCTCGGTGGTTATAGAGCACTCGCTTTGCAAGCGAGAGACCTGGGTTCGATTCCTGATAGGGCCAAACCTTGGGCAAGTTTCCTTACTCCACACGCCTGATAATAATCCCTCAAGAAAAAAAAACAATAATAAATTGGTCACTTCAATCCATGGCTGTTTGTGGGACACTGCTGTGCGCAATTGGCTGCAGTGTTTCGTCCACAAATATACAGTCAATTCACTTTACAGTCTATTCTGTGAAGCGCTTTGAGACATCTAGAAAATGCGAAAAGTGCTATATCAAATGCAAGGATTATTATTATTAAATCTCTCTTGTGTGGACTTGACAGGAACGATGGCTGTGTTGCCAATGCAGTATCAATACTACCACTTTCCCCCACTAACACAATGGTGTCTTTCCTCCTGTGTGATTGTATGTGCACAAAACATTAACTCTGTAATGGGCCTTTCATTGGGCAGATGCTGGGATGAGGTAACTGGATAATTGGCTTCTGTGTGTAACATGACGGGTGAATCTGCTTTTCCAACGATCAACATACAAGTCAGAGTGTCCGCACTGCCCTGCCCACTAACCTGCTGCAGCGTCTGTTGCAACGTGATACTGTAGTTCTGTGTGAGTGAGTGTGATAGGCACATATCTCAACACTGACTCGAGCACAGCCTGGTTTCTATGTAGGTGCAGAAACATTGGCAATGCACTGTCAGTGGTGCTTTTATGTACCCAGTGATGCATTGATTCCAATGTACATTTTATACCTAGCAGTGAATAGGGCTAAGTGACAAACTGCTCACTACTGCACTGGAATTAATATTCAGTCAGGTGTGTGTGTGTGTGAGAGAGTGTCTGTCAGGTGTGTGTGTGTGTGAATGTATCATTTACACCTGTTAAATGGATGTTTGAGTTGATTGAGCCAAAGGCCTGAGAGGAAGTGGGTGATATTCCACCATTGTTGAATAAGCATTGGGTTGGGCAGAGGGAGAACCACAGAGCTCTGTCAATGGTGACCTGATTAACCTTTCTTCATTCACACAACTCGACCCCAGCGCCTCTCAGTGATGCCAAAGTGAGTCACCCTGACATCTGTGGAATGTGGTCTTCACGACGGAAACCAGACAAATTTACAGCACAGAAGGAGGTTATTCGGTCCATTTGCACTACTGAGCTTTTGAGGAAGAAATAAACCAGTGAAAACCTGATGTCCCAAAGTAAGCATTTACAGGTACAAGTGGAAACCTTGCGGTGTTAACTAAAGCTTGTACCGCCTTATTCTCTTTTGAACCTTTACATGATGCAGGTAACTTCCAGGTTATTAAAAACACCTTGCCTTTGCTGTAGTGGAGTCATGTAGCTCAGTGGTTAGAGCACTTGCCTTGCAAGCGAGAGGACCTGGGTTAGATTCCCAGCAGGGCGAAACGCTGGGTAAGTTTTCTTACTCTACACACACGCCTCTGTTTACCTTGCAGTAAGAAGGAACTAGGTTGTTTGTCGATTGCCAAGTAGCTTTCCAGGGTAATAATTCCTTCAACAAAAATAAAAAAATTTGGACAGTTAATCCTTGACTGTTTGTGGGACGCTGCTGTATGTAATTGGCTGCTGCGTTTTGCCCACAAAACATACAATCAATTCGCTTTACAGTATATTCTGTGAAGCACTTTGAGATGTCTAAAAGACGTGATAAGGAGCTATATCAAATGCAAGGATTATTATTATTGAAAGAGTGTTCCTTTTAGTCCCATTTACCTGCCCAGGTTGACTGACTGACTTCCTTGGTTGTTGTTTACTCTACAAACATAATAGTGCACTCGATCGGAAGTGGCAGCATTTGTTTTTCATTCCACTTTTGAGGAAGGCCCGAGCTAACCCCCAGTGTGACAACGTAATTGAAATCTTTATTGAGTCGTGAAATCCAAACAAGATCTAACACAGAGGGAGCCAGCCCCGAGGGAGTCCGTCACAGAACATGAACTTGCACTGGAGCAAGTGAACGTGGAAAGAGGTGAGATGAGGGCAGTCCGAGTGGAAGGGGAGAGGAAGAGCCAAACTTTAGAAGGGTAGAGCTGAGGGCACGTGAAAGTACGGTGTATAGATTACACCATCAGGGATAACATTTCTGACAGTGTCATGTGTTGTGTTCAGCTGGCATCACGTACCTTGGTTCAGGAGGCTTAGGGACTGATGGAAAAGGGCTAAATCTTCCAATGTCTGCCATGGCGAATACTGGCAAAACATTTGCAAAGTCTTGACTTTCACGGCAGAGATCTGAAGGCTGAGACCGTTAGAGAGAGAAGAGAGGAGAGCGATTCAGGAGCTAATTTTTATCTTCAACCTAAAACCTAAGGAATAGGGAAGCAGTGTGAAATGATGTGCGTCCCTGTAGGCCAATAATCAACTCACATCTTTGGACGCCAGTTTGCTCTCTCATGTATATCTGATGAGACCTCTTGGAAAGGATATCGCCCTATCCCGCCAAACCAGTCCTGCAGTCTTCTGACTGAAGCATTTAAAGTTGTAATCCCAGAGGTGGGGTATCTTTACATCATTGTCTCCTTAATCAAGCCTGTGCACGGCACCTATAATGGACATCCAGATGTATTATTAAAGCCCAGAAAGTACTGCTACAAGCCAGGAAAGCACATGTGCTTTTTATAAGTTCTGATCTGAATCCCCTGTAGTTGAAATAATTATAATTAAAAGTGGACTCCGCTGATCCATAAGAGATCTGGCTGGATGTAGTGCTGTGCCTCTCCATACATTTATTAATATCATTCCTACAGGGACTATAAAGATAAATTGAAAAGACACAGAAACCAGGGCTGAGCCGAAATTCACCGCGCGCAGCCTGGACACAGCTAAGCTGTTGTCAATTAAAGGATATTTTTTTTAACAAGTAGCTGGTTGTTAATTTGTCAGCTGAACTAAATGACCAGACTGTATGTTCTTCAGGGTTCCCAGACTTCACCCTCTAAACCTTCAGCCTCCCTCACTCCCTCCCTTCCTCTGCCCCTGATTCCTCCCCCCACCCCCCACTGCTCCGAATTAAACTTGACTGATTGAAGCGGCTCTGACCTGCGCAGTGACGACCTCTTTTCATTTAAGTTTTTTACATTTTAGTTCGGGGCTTTGCGTGGGGTCACATTCCATTCCAATAAATATCTGTGGAATCTCCATGTGTAGACGTGATGTGTGGAGCTCTCAGTTTTGTTTAGAGACTCTTGAGCACGGTGATGGGTTTCCGCACGTGTCAGAAACCCGGCTGAACAAAAAACATACAGTACACGAGGAGACCATTGAGCCTGTGCTGGTTCGAGCTCTCCTCTAGGTCAGGGGTATTAAAGTGTTTGGGGAGCCCTCCCGTAGGAAATAAGGGGTATTTGAGGGCATTAAGCGCCTTGGGATGTCCTCCCGACATGAAAGGCCCTACATCAATGCAAATTTGTATTGTATTGTAAAGTGTTTTGGGGGGAAAAGATGGGGAATTGGGATTAAAATATCCGTCGTGACCCAATTAACTGTCAGCACAGGCTCGGCGATCCGTCCTGTGAACTTCTCTAGCTGTGTGCGGCACTGGCAGGCACCGCAACTCATTAAACGTGACGATGACTGACCCGCTCAAGCTGTTAGCCGGGCTCCTTGCTCGGTGTGCTTCGCGGAGATTGTTTGCTCAGAGAGAGTTAATTAAAAAAAACCCGAGTGCAGCGCCGAGGATGAAATAAGACAGCTTGCAGAGGGCACTGGAGGTCCACTTTCATTTAATGATCCTCGCAAGATGCAGTCGTTTCAGGGAATCGTGCAACCGGTCCCCAAAGCCAACCTGCTGTCCCGTGTGTGCACTAAAAATAGAGGAGATTTAGGTATGCATTAGCCGTGTGTGCAGCAAGGTATAGGCTGTGGGTATCCTGCCCCAACCGCTGTCAGTCAGTCACTCGCACACAATCACTGACCTGGAACCCATTCAGTGACTTTGGCCCAATTAACACACAGCGTCGTTCACTCCCCATTGCCTGGGTGGATTTTTTTTAAACCAGTGACCGGTTGAGACGAACTCACAACTGGCAAGTAAGCTTCACTGCTGCTCGTCCAGCTCAGACCCACCTCCCCCTCCCCATCCTCATGTCAACCTCCATTCCCGAGGAACTGAAATTCCTCACGTTTTTAGGCTTTAGAAAAAACATCTCAAATTCAGGCTTAAATTGGAGGATGACTGTTCGCAGGCGTTCTTTTTTCTCAGGAGGTGGATAGAAATGTGGGATGTTAGAGGTATGGAGACAAGGGGGAGAGGGAAGGGGAAGTTAGGGCCACGACCTATGAACTGCTGGAATAGACTTGATGGGCTGAATGGCCTCCTCCTGTTCAGATGTTACCGTATCAGATTAACACAAGGGCGTAACAATCCCGGTATCGTCTCCAGAGCCTGTTGAAAGTGAAGGCAGGCTCGGGGGCTGTTTGCTTTCCGAAGACGAAGTCAGTGCTGTTGCCAGCGTCTGACGTGCCACATTACAGGAGGTTTACCTGGGCCAGCCCTCCCAGCAGTGTGGCAAGCCAACCCCCTGCCCCCCCCACCACCTCCCCCCTTGCTCTTGCTAAGAGAGAGGCGCAGGGGAGGAGAGCCATTCATTTGTCAGTTCGCTGGCACTCTGAGCTCAGCAGAAGGGCAGGAGCAACACCCATTGCTGCAACAGGAATTAAATCTTTCCTGAACAATACAAAGCTTGAGACCGGCTGAATGATCTCTGTCTGATGGCGTTTAACCCTTCAGTCAATTAACTCTTCAATGGCCAAGCTATGTGCTTTTAGCTGGTTAGACTCCAGCAGTTATCCCAACGCACACTCTGGGGTTCCCCCCAAGCCTTGGCTCTTGCCACCCTGCACCCAATACTTTCCAGATGTCTGAAACGTCTCAAAGCGCCTCACGGGCTATACTGTAAAGGTGGGTGACTGTATATTGTGGGCGAAATGCAGCAGCCAATTGCGCACAGTTGTGTAGAATGACCAGAATAGACTGGAGGGGCTGAATGGCCTCCTCCTGTTCCTAAGTTGTTACTAATAACCACTGAGTCGCGGCAAACTTTAAACAGTGAGGCAGAAAAAACAAACTAGGAGAGCAACTGAGTGTGGGTTGTGTGAGGGGTATTCTGGTGCAGTAATTAAGACGAATAAAGTTGTACAACATCATGAGGGTGGTTAGTGGCAAATCTGCTGTATTGTGACATTGTGATTCCATCAACAGACGTAGACGACATTATTTAGAGAACAGAAGTTCTTTTTAAGAAGGAAATTCCTCTTAATAATTCCGAACGGAAGGCTGGATTTAAGAAAGCAGCCGTTTTGTCAATTCTACCTGTTCTAGATTTTAAGACAAAATAATAATAATCTCACATTTGGGATAGCACCTTCCATGTCAGGAGGACATCCTAAAGGGTTTCCCTAGCTGTGTTTTGTGGGCAAACTGTCTTTCGGGCTGAGACCAGGTGGAATTCTAGACCTTGGATGAGCTGCCTTATCAACCAGAAGGCTTGAAATAAACCATTGGTTGTGTCTGCCTTGTAGTGTAGTGTAATCTCCAGTGTGGGTTAGCTGTGGGCTTTGACTTCCTGATGGCCTGAAAAAGACATTGGTCTCAGCCTTAAGCCCATCGTACAAAAATTCTGGAAACTTCTTCAAACTGATCTCAATGTGGAAAAAATCACTCGGAACTGACTGTTGATTGAGCCTGGATTTTACCCCGAAAACACACAGTCACTATACAACAACAACAACAAGATTCCATCTATAGAGCGCCTTTCACGTCAGGAGGACGTCCCAAGGCGCTGCACAGTTGGGTCATGACCAGGAGGAGTATCCTGGGAAGCTCTTTGAGACGTCTCACCGTTGTGTTAAGAACATAGGAACGTATAAGAACATAAGAAATACTAGACGAAGAAAGACCGAGGTCCATCTAGTTCGCCTTCCACCTTCCTAGCGGTCGCATTCACATATGTCCCGAAGTCCCTTCTATGTCCTGTATCCCATAATGTTATTTCCTAAAAGAAAACTAACTAATCTGTGTTTGAACGAATCGACACATCCTGCTTCAACCAGATATAAGGCGCTATGAATGCAAGAATTATTATTATTATTGAACTTAAAATCTAAGACTTTGTGCCAGTCCCGAGGCTAGGACTGGGGTAGATTTGTGTGTGTGTGTGTGTGTGTGTGTGTCCGTGTCCCGTTTGGATTTGGCATATGGGGGAAAGCGAGCCACTGGAGAAACTGACTCCAGGAGTCATTTCTGACCTGAAACCGGACATCTGAGCTTGAGAGGAGGGTATAAAACAGAAAATCAAATTAAAGTTGGAGACTAACAATTTTTTTTATACAAAAAACGCTCCAATCCTTTGAGTAGGATTTTTTTAAAAAACCAAGCAAAAACACAGAAAAATAATGGCAATTTTATCACGGAAACCTTTTTTTCTTTGTGTATCAGGGTGGGTGGTCATGGTGCAGGTGGGGTGGAGGGGATAGAGGAAAAGTGTGGGTGGGTGGGGGGGATTGTGTGTGTGTGTGGGGGGGGGGGGGGGGGGGCGCGGAGAAAGCAAGCAGGGCAGCCTTGCACTTGCTGCTGCACGGTTTGGGAACTGAGGAAGACTGTTTAATGATATGACCACTAAACCATTCAAGCTGTTACCAAGTTCATTTCCCTACTCATTCCTTTGAGATTGCTTGCTCGGAACTAGTTAATTTAAATTGAACATGGTGCTCAGGATAAGAGAGAGACAGGCTGCCAAGCAACACAGGCCCCAGCAGGCCCCACGGCCTGGGTCAGGGAGATGGACAAAAACGGATGTTCTGCACTTCAGGTTCTTATACCTTCATCTATCAGTGCCAGCAGACAAGTCATCATTTATTTTTTTTTCCCCCTCCTAACCTAATTGTAGTTCCAGATATGCATTTCTCCTTCTTTTTTTTTCATACGAGGGAGGCACTACATATTCGTTAGGAAAGCACATCATTTCTATTCTCCCAGGTCAGTGTGGGAACAATTAAGTGTGGAGGGTGCAGCGAGTTTTCACTGTGTGCTGGACAGTTGATGAATGGTTGAGGAGCCTGCGAGTGACAATATGCAGACAAGTGATGTAATTTGCAAATGGATACAGCGAGCCAAAGTCACAAGCAGACAGGCTTTTTTTTTTTACCCCCCCCCCCCCCCACTCCCACACACACACACACACTCCTCTTTCTTTTTTTGCTGTTTTTTTTGTTTCGGAAAACATGTTGGAATGCGGGGCGGAGGGAGGAATGTGGAGAGGGGGGAAAGTGCCCGGTGGTGGGTGGGGGGGTGGAAATTGGGGAAAGACTCGCAAACCCATAAGGCCCTGAAATTCCACCCGGTCGCAGCTTGCGAGACTGTTTCTGTCTTAGAAATTTTCCATCACACAGAATTGTGGACTATTCTGATAATCTGCTCTTAATTCTGAAGTGTTTTTTTTTCTCTCTTTCGGTTCCAATATAAGACTGATATTTTCTAAAATTACTGCTCAGTCTTTTAATTTTAAGACAAACTCGTCTTCCGAGCTCAGACTAGGTGGAATATCTGAGAGAGGGAATTCAACCCCACAGTGCTTTTGTTTTGTTGTGTTATTCTGTTTGTTTCGCCCACAAAATACAGTCAATTCACTTTATATCGTGTGATGCGCTTTGAGGCATCTCGACGATGTGATAAGACGCTTTATCAAATGCAAGGATTATTATTATTACATTTTTAATCCCTTTTAGAAACTTGTATACTTCTATGTTTTCCTCTGAGACTTCTAGCGATGGCTGGCAAGAGGCCAAGGCTTGGAGACAGACCACAGTGTATATTGTTTCTAATTTGCCACAAAAAATACAGTCGCTGTACTTGACAGTGCCAAGCAGTATGGGAGTTTCAATGTCATACAGTAATATATTTCTCCCACAAAATACACAGTCCCTCCACTTTACGGTATATCCTGTGAAGCGCTTTGAGACGTCTCAATGACATGATAAGCCGCTGTATCAAATGCAAGGATTATTATTATGTTAGATAAATTCAATTTTTTTTTCTGGCCTCTTTTACTTTTTCTTTCGCTCCCCCCCTCCCCTCCCTTCCCCTCCTAGAGGGATAGAAGCATTTCACTGAGATATTACTTGCAGTTTAATACATGCCTGACAAAAAAAAAACGAAGGAATAACTTAAAAGGGAGACAAGTCCAGTCAGAACGTGTTGCTATACATTTCTCACTGAGCCACTTTGGCAGATGAAAAGACATGGCTCCCCTGTTTGAATATCTGTAATTATTCCTTCTTCTGATCTTATTTGCCTCTTACTTATGGCTGTCTCCGTCACTGACATCTCCTGCTCTTAAATCAGCCCTGCCGGCAACTTCATTTGTATATCACTGGCACTGACCTGCCGCTGATGAGAAGATTGTTGGGAAGGGGAATTTCCAGGAGTGCTTAAAGGCCAACATATTTTCACCTGATCCGCCCCAATCTACACACTTTAAGGTATCAGACTTGTCGTTATTACCACCTACAGCACAGGGCGAAGCCATTCCACACAGATTAAAGTCGTTTACATCTAAACAAGAAACGTTACCCATCATCTCCCGCCAACAACACTTAGAGTGGCCGCATTAGATAAACAACAATCCTCGCATTTTAATACAGCGCCGATAATGTGGCAATATAACATTGCAATACAATGTCTCAAAGCGCTTCGCAGGTACTCTGTGTCAAGTGTAGTGACTGTGTATTTTGTAGGCAAACACAACAGCCAATTTGCGCACAGGAACGTCCCACAAACAGCTATGAAGTGACTAGGCAATGTATCTGGGGGATTGTCGGCCAGGACACCGGGAAACAGAAACTTATTTCTCTTTTCGAATAACGCCGCAGCATCTTTAACGTCCACCTTTAACAGGCAGACGGGACTTTGGTTTAACATCTCATCCGAAGGACGGCACCTCCAATGGCTCTCCCGCTACTGCACTGAAGTGTTCATCTGCACTGTCTCTATCTTTCATAGGGTGTCAAGTTATGCCTTGTATTGAAAGAGAGTGCAATCTCATCTTTTTACCTCATACGATTCACCCAAACTCCCTGTCATTTGAAATTTAATTGGCTTTATCTGTGAAACTTGTACTAATTTTCTCAGCAGTAAAATTGCCCATCATTATCTTAAACACTAACTGTGTAATCCCACACCTCAGGTGTTATCCTGGCTCAGTTGGTAGCACCTCTTGCCTCTGAGCCTGAAGGTTATGGACTTAGAACTCTCATAATCCAGGCTGCTGCTCCAGTGCAATGCTGGGGGAGAGCTGTATTGGTGGAGTGCCGTCCTTCGGACGAGACATTAAACCGAGGTCCCATCCTTGCCTGTTCAGGTAGACGTTAAGGATCCCGCAGCGCTCATTTGAAAAGAGAAGGGAATTTCTCTCTCCTGGTGTCCTGCCTGCCCGAGCAATCCAGATAAAATCAATCATTCATTTAATGGCTGTTTGTAGGATGTCGCTGTGTGCAAATTGGCTGCTGCCTTGGCCTTGGAAACACACAGTCAAATCCAGCGAAGCTCTTTGAGACGTCCTCCTGATATCAAATGCAAGGATTGTTGTCGTTTCTTTGCTGCCTTTAATTATAAACCATCTGCTCACCTGGGCTCACTGGTCCCGGGCGACCTAAGGAGCAACACAGTAAAACGCATTGAGCTATAGATACTGCATGATATGCGGCTTGAAGCGAATTGCTACAAATGAAATTTTTTTATGTTATTGACGGGCTTTTAATTGATTAGCGTATTGCCACTTATAAAGTAATGCCCGTAAACTTTACTCCGGTTTGTTCTGCGTTTGTCGGGGGGGGGGGGGGGTTTAAGTAACCGTGCCCCTCACGCATATTACTAACCCGTAACCACATCCCAAAAATACATATACGTGTTTTGTAATGCTTCCTTGACCATCTGTTAGTTCTGCCTGTAATTTCTTTCCATCACCAATTTTTTGTTTCATTTTCAGATAGAATATTTTTGTGTGTTTTGGGGAAAAAAAAGCCTGGTATCTAAGCCCATGAGGCTGACTTTAAGTGAGATTCTATTTTCTAGATGAACAGATATATTCTAGCGAGATGAAAAGAGAGAGAGAGAGAGAGGACACTTCCTTTGTGGGGGGGAAAAAAAAGGGATCTGGATCCTAGTCTACATGGCAGATAATTTTATTCACTTCCATACATCACTGCTCAGAGTATTAATAAGAGGGTTAGAAGAGGTGGTGATGGATGATAGACAGCTGCGGTTTCTCCTGTTTTATGAGTTTCTGTGCCCGGAGAACACTACAGATTCAAGAGCAAACCGACACAAGGAGATTTCTGCTCATATTGCGACTCCGGCCTAAACCTTACCACAAATCACACAAACTAGTGTTTATTTATTGCAGGAAGTTTATATATTTATATATGTATATATGTATATGGCACATACCGGGCTGACTTGTGTTTTTTTTCATTCTTATCCCCTTCACTGTGCGTGGAGTATCGTGATCTTGACGTGTTATATGTGAAAATTAAAAAAAACAATAAACGTACATCGAAGCACACAGTCACTACACTTTACAGTGTATCCTGTGAAGCGCTTTGAGACGTTTCAATGACATGATAAGGCGCTGTATCAAATGCCAGGATTATTATTATTATTGTCTTCCGAACGTGTTTGGTTTGCGGTTGTTGGTTGGTTTCGTTCCACTCAGAGGCCCGGGAGCTCTGCTAATGTGTGCCGTAAAAAACAAGAAAGCATGAAAAGTGGGCCTGTAATCCACCTTTAATTGTATAATGCTTGTAAGGACGACCTTGGGGACTTTACTGTAACGAATGCAGATTCTGTCACCCAGATGGCAATGTCCTATTTGTTTTCGTGTTATAGCATAGGTCACAGTGCCAGCCGCGACACTGCATATCTGCTCCTGAGTTATTGGACATATGAGAGACACAGCGGGGCTTGTGTTTTGCAGGTATTGTCTCTGCTTTTACACAGGGACGTTGGGCCGTCCTGAGGGTTTACTGAGAACCAACTTTTAATTGCCAGATTGTCCTCCTTTTGTTTTTTTTAAAAAAAAACAAATCTATCAATCTCTGCCCTATGACGGGAGTTGGTACAGCATGCAGGGTTTTCTATCTCTGTGTGTGGGAGAGAGGAAGAGAGAAAAAAAGGTAGAAAGGTGAAAAGAGGAAGAAAGAAAAATGGACAGAAAAGGAAAACGAGAGATAAAAGGAAAATAGAAAAAAAATTGTATTTTTATAGTGCCTGTGACATAAAAATATCTGAAAACACTTATAATAATAATTCTTGCATTTGGTACAGTGCCTTATTTCTTTCTGAATTAGTGCTGGAGGATCTGGAGTCAGGGCCCTCATGCCCACCAGTCACCCAGTGCCTGACAGTGTGATACACCAGAGAGAATATGGCTGTGGTGGACTGAATCCCTCCAGCCCGCATTCAGCCACTTGTTGCCATGTACCTTCCCCTGTGTGTTCATTCCTAAGTGTTTGTAACTAGAAACACACACAGCTGATGCTGAGGTGCACTCCAAGCCCTGTAACCTTCCCCCAACCGCTCTTCAAGTCAGTGTCTTCATGTTATTAATTGATTGAATTGCACGTAAAGTCTTTATCATACAAAGTACGAAGCAGCTAATGCCCAACTCCAGTCAATAAGCTACTGACATATTACGAAGCTCTTGTTCCATTAGCACTCGCTCCATTAGTATGTTTTGTGGGTATTTCGCCCACACAATATAATAAAAATAATAATAATTCTTGCATTTGACATAGTGCCTTATCACGTTGTTGAAACGTCTCAAAGCGCTTCACAGAATATACTGCAAAGTGAGTTTCCTGTATATATTGTGGGCGAAACTTGGCAGCCAATTATATACAATCAATTCACTTTACAATATATCCTGTGAAGTGCTTTGAGACATCTCGACGATGTGATAAGGCACTGTTTCAAATGTATGGATTACTATTATTATTAATCCATTCCTGTCCCTGTAACTCACTATCAGAATGATCTTGGACGCTGGGAATGATATTTGAGAGACATCACAGTGAACGTTTCCCTCTAACAGGTTCAGCCAGTGAGGAGCTGAGCCACATGGTTCAGATGGGGTTTTGAAGCAGAATCTCTGCTCTGCTCCAGGTTAGCTGATCCTGGCACCGTGGGGCGAGTGGTGATATACTTCATTTGGCTTCTCTGCCCAAGTCTCGTAGGTTAACGGATCTATTTGAAGATCCTCTCACTCATCTCCAAATCTCCAAATTGCAAGTGCAACTTTTTAAAAAAAAATATGTATATACATTATATATGTGGAGTCCTGTAGCTCAGTGGTTAGAGCACTCGCTTTGCAAGTGAGAGACCTGAGTTCAATTCCAGGCAGAGGGCGAAACCTTGGGCAAGTTTCCTTACTCCACACAGAGCCTAATAATAATCCCTCAAAAAACCAAAAAAAAACAATAATAAAATTGGTCATTTTCAATCTACGACTGTTTGTGGGACATTGCTGTGCGCAATTGGCTGCCGCGTTCGCCCACAAATATACAGTCAATTCACTTTACAGTATATTCTGTGAAGCGCTCTGGGACGTCCTCCCGACGTGAAAAGCGCTATATCAAATGCAAGGATTATTATTATTATTATTATTATTAAATCCCTTCATGCCCTGGCCCTTCCCTACCTTTCTGACCTGCTCTCTCCCCACTACCCGTTGCCTCCTCCGTTCAGCTTGCTCCGGCCTCCTGTTTGTCCCTCGTCCACTCCGCTCCATCATTGGCGGCCCCACTTGCAGCCACTGGCCCCGAAGCTTTAGAACTCTCTGAATTAAAAACAAAATTTAAGAATTGTGTCAAATGCTCTTAGAGCTGAGACTGGGTGGATTTTCAGGCCATTAGTGAGGACAGGATAAGTCTTGGTATTAATGCCCCTTTCTCTCCACCCCCCACCACAGGCAGCTCCAACACTCTTGCCCATCATTCTTGTTCTGTTGGTACAGTAATAATTGAGCTCCCTCTACACTGACACTGGCCTCAGTATCACATTCCAGCCAATGCCCTTCATATTGCCATCTGCCTTCATTACTGAAACAGAAACATTCAGCTAAAATGAACAGAAGAACAAAGGAAGTCATCTCCATACAGTAAACGCAATGCCTTTTCACAACGCCTTATATCTGCAGAATCAGAATGTTTACAGACAGAAAGAGACCGTTCTGCCACAGAGTCTATGCTAGGTCCTAACTCTCCCTCGGTGCCTCTCTCTCTCTCTCTCTCGCTGTCCATTCTAATCCCAATTCTCCATTGTTCCCCCACATCCTTTCAGGAGGAGGCCATTCAGCCCATTGAGCCTGTCCCACCAGATTATTAGATCTCGTTGTTGGATCTTTTAATCCCAAAACCCTTCCCTTTGGCCACACCCTTTAATACATTCTCAAATTCTGAGAGCGCTCTGCTCTGTGTGAGAAAAGTTTATTCCTAAAACTTCCAGTCAATGCTGATAGTGGAGCGGAGGGGACGAGGGGTAAGGAGGCTAGAGCCAGCTGAGCGGAGGCAGTGGGTAGTGAAGCTGGGAGAAAGCAGGTCGGAGAGGTAGGGTGTGCCAGGGCTCAAAGGGATTTGCAGACGAGGGAGAGGATCTGGAAACCAAGATCTATTTATCCTTTCGGAACCTTTTAAAATGTGAAAGCTATCCCCCTGGCATGTTCCCTTCCCTCCTAACTCTCCCCCTGTTCTGGGGAAAGAACCCCGAATGTATTTTTTTGACTGGAATGCTGCCTTGCGATGCCAACCATTCGGTCAGTCAGTAACTCGAGAGCAGGCGAGATGAGAGGTGATGAGATCAGGTTTGAAAGCACCAGAGAGAGAGAGAGAGAGAACTGCAGCACTACACTAACTGAGCCCCTGGATAGAGTCATGGTGCAGCAGTTAAGTGTACTGTAATTAATTATACATTATTAGCAAAGGGATGAGCCAAGTGTAAGGTTCTGACTCAGTAGCCAGCAGTTTTAATTTATTCCATTACCTTTATCCCAACTCGATCCCTGCTGAGGAATATTCCAGGAACGGATTCAAAAATTCCTTAGCTGCCACCAGGAGTGGGCAGATTGAGATTGCTTCCACCAGTAAACATAACATTGGTCTCTCTGGCAATGAAACCATGGAAAAGAAAGCTCGCTCCCCCTCAAGAACAGCAGACCTAGAGCATCAGTCTGAATCAGCCGGTAGCCCTCTGGCCTCTGGTTTAGATGGCTGTAGGAGTCAAAGCCCCCAAGTCAGGATTTTAAACTTGTTTATAGTCTACAACAACAACTTGCATTTCTATAGAGTTCCTTCATGAGGGTAGCGTCCCCGAGCGCTTGAGACTCGTCTAGGCTCCGAGATTCGTTCGTATTCTACGTTCCATGACTCTGCCCCGTGTGCAATAATAATAGTAATAATCCTTGCATATGATACAGTGCCTTATCATGTCTTCGAGACGTCTCAAAGCGCTTCACATGATGCACTGTATATTTTGTGGGTTATATATAAATGTAAGTTGTTGCTAAGAACATAAGAAATGCTAGGCAAAAAAAGACCGAGGTCCATCTAGTTTGCTTTCCACCTTCCAGGCGGTCGCCTGCATATATGTCCTGAACTCCCTATGTACCATATCCCATAATGTTATTTCCTAAAAGAAAACTAACTAATCTGTGTTTGAACGAATCAACATTTCCTGCTTGTTGTTGTAGGCTGACTCTCCAGTGCAACACTGGGGGGATCCCCGCTTTGTTGTTGGTGACAGATCAGATGATAAACTGAGGTTGTGGTGGACATTAAGGATCCTGTGATGGTATTCCACACAGAGGAGTGGACCCTGGTGTGTCCCAGCCAACAATCCTCACTACATTGGCATGTGCAGGGTGGGGGACATTGCAGTGTACAAATTAACTCCTGGCTGTGTTTGCCTTCAAATAAACAGTCACAGCACATTAAAGCAATTCCCTGTGAAGGTGTTTGAGACGCTCTGACCTTACCCAGGCGATGCTAGTTCTGTTATTGCTTCCCAGCTATCATGTCCTTTTATCAAATCTTTCACCCCTATTCTGACACGAAGCTCGTTCAGCCGTACAACACAGCCTCAGCAAACAACCCTTTACACTGGAATCAGATGCACGCTCACCTTCCGGATTTCCACTGGTGAGGATGGACTCTCCTGAGGAGTGATTAATATCTTGAAAGCGTATTTAAAACCTTAAACCCGGGTCACCTGGCACTCAGCCGCAGTGCTGACCCCGGCCAGTAGATGGCAGTGGTCTCCTTTGACTTCTATCCATCTCGCAATCTTACCACAAATTAATTTCTTATTAAGTATTAAGCCCTTAAGCATCTGAATGCCTCTCTACACTTATTAGGTGCAGCAAGATGTGAACTAGTTAATTTCTAATGAGTAACTTTAGCAAGGGATCAAGGCACAGAACCATCTGCTGAATCCATGGGCTGCAATGTTCTTATTGCCACACTTTTCACGTTACATTATTAATGATAGTAAAATCCTAGCATTTGATCCTAAATACCTCCAATAGTGCAACTGAATAGGTGGCATTTCCCTGTGCAAGTGGACAATTAGTTGTTCACTTTACATTTTCCTAAATTTAGATATAACTGACCACCAACAAGAACAGCTGTGAAGCGCTTTGAGACGTCTCAACGCTATGATAAGGCGCTATATCAACTGTGAGGATTATTATTATCAAGAATCTTGACTGTTTTTTTTTAAAAAAAAGAAAATCTCTCTCTCCCTCCCCCCTCCTTTCCTAACACACAGGCACTGAGGCCAACTCTAGCCACAAACTGGTGCTGTGGGCTGAGAGCAGGGAAAGCCTTGTGATCGCGAGGTGGGTGGGTTTGTGTTCTGGAAGATTGAGATCAAATGGGCCAAAGTGCCTTCTTCGCCCGGACCGACCTTGTAATCTTGTGAACTCAGCGCAGGCCTGGATTCCAGCCCGCGGCCTTTCAACTTTGCCCCGCTGTGTGGGATGGTGTCTTTCACCTCCCAGCCGTTTGATGGGGAGTTCGCTTCCAGTGCTGAAACCCCAACAATCTGCTGCAAGTTGAAATCTCCAGACAAACGTCTCAGGAGGCTTGCCCCACTCCCTCCCTCTCTTTCCCACTCCCTCCCTCTCCCACCGCTCCTCCTCTGCCTTTCTCACCCCCACTGTCCCCTTCTCCCCAGTCTTATGCCCTCTCGTCTCTGTTTGATTTATCGTGAAATCTCACCCAGATTACAGCTAATAAACCTGTTGGGTTTTGGGATCTTTGACTTCTCCCCCCACACCCCTCCTTGGCACTGAAACCTATTGCTGTGTAAAACATGCTGGTGTTTGCACGAGACAGCAATAAAAGGGACGTGCAGTGAAGGCAGGTGAGATACTAAGGTAATTATAGGTCAAAGTGATGAGGGAAATCATGCCAGGTCACAGCAGTGCACAGACCCTGCAAATGAAGACACCGTTATGCTCTGATTGTGCGGCTAGACATTAACAAGCCTCAGTTTGATTCTAACGAGACAACAACACGTTATACTTTAAATAATAATAATGGCCAGCTACCAGTGAGCTACAAGCCAATTACGCAGTCGAGAAGGTTGGAAATGAAACATAAGCCACAGTGTTTGTCTGAGCCCTCGCCATTAACAAAGACCGTTTCTGCTCCGGCCAAGAGACCGTGTGTGTGTGTGTCTGCGTACGTGCGTGTGCGTGTCTGTGTGCGTGTGTGGATGCAATAGCACCTGTGTGAGGAGGAACCAGAGGTTGGAGGGACGTTGCGAGGCTGTGCTCACAAATCCAGGAATTCATTGACATTGTAAAGTAAGCTGTAATGTTTATTAGTGAGTGGCTGCAAGGCTATTCCACAGCTTTGACTGCTGTCCAAGCTCCATTCCAAGTTTCTCAGAAAAGGCTTTCTGTCAATTTAGTGTTTTGCCCTTGCCTTCGTCCCCACCATCCTCTCTCCTAAAGGTCCACTGAAGTTGGTCGTTTCTCCCCAAAACATAGTCAATTCACTTTACAGTATATTCTGTGAAGCGCACTGAGACGTCTTGAAGACGCGATAAGGCGCTGTACCAAATGCAAGGATTATTATTATTATATTGATGGTGTAAACCTAACCCCACTCCCAGCACAGATCAATGGTATGCGGCAAGGACCACCCTACCTAGCACACCTGAGGGAGAGGGAAATAGAGGGGTGTGGGAGAGGGGAATAGAAGAATAGAAGATTATGAGCTGGACTCTGACCTCAAACCTTTCTCTGAAATGGTGAAAGGTGAGCGTGTCGGGCTATACCTGTTCCCGAGGGGTTATCCTCCGTCTAATTGCCCGTCCGCTCTCAAACACCCTCCTCTGGTCACAATTCCCAGCAAAATAACGGGAGGTGTTGGCTATATAAACACAAGACCACCACGATGAACGGAATGAGAAACACACACAGGCCTCCCTTAAACTCGATTTATTTTTCATTTCGGGGGAAACTAAAGATTTACACCGAGGATTAGTTTATATTTTCATTGAGAGAATTTACTGACAGATAAAAGGCAGCCCTGCTACCTCCAGAAATTCACTTCTATTATTTATCTTGCTCAGTCTCTCCCTCGGTCCAGGCCAGCGTTATTGCTTCAGCTCTATTTACACTCTCGTAAGTGAGTTACTTGTGTGTACAAATTACTTACAATGATATAAAATGAGCAAGTGGTGATGAGGCTGCTGTGTAGAGCACCCTCTCCTCTCCCACTAACATAACGTGATGCAAAATGTTGTTTAATAAAGCAATGATATTTCAGTCACACGCCTCGCAGTCGCGTGGTAAAAGGTGCAAAACCAAACGTCTTTGGAATACAATACGATTCACATTTATACATAATAATAATAATAATCCTTGCATTTGATATAGCGCGTTTCACATCGTTGAGATGTCTCAAAGCACTTCAATGGATATACTGTAAAGTGCAGTGACTGTGTTTTGTGGGCTAGAAACGCAGCAGCAAGTTGGCACAACAATGTCCCACAAACAGCCATGGAGTGAGTGACCAATTTTATTTGGAGGATTGTTGGCCAGGACACCGGGAGGGAGAAATTCCCTTCCTTTTCGAATTGTGCTGTGGGATCCGACAAACAATATAAAAAAGATTCCAGTTTGCACTTTGGCAGATTCTTTGTGGACTTTGTCCTCTCACATGCGTAAGTTCTGCAGTGAGTGTTTGTACGTGTATGTGTGTGTATGTGTGTGTATGAGTGTTTGTACGTGTATGTGTGCTTTATAAATGGAATCTTGTTGTTGTTGTTGTTGGGTGTGAGAGGGAAAGTGTGGTAATACCAAAATCTGTGATAAAGAGTAATGACTATATATTTGTGGGGGAAACGCGGCAGCCAATTGCGTACAACAGTGTCGCACAAGTCGTGGATTGAGTGACCAAATTCTTATTTTTTTAAATTTATTTTTGTTTTGAAGGGATTATTACCACTGGAAAAGCGATCAGCCAATCGACTAACGACCGGGGTTTCTACTTACTACTAAGTAAACTGAGGCATTGTGGAGTAAGGAAACTTGCCCAATGTTTCGCCCTGCCCCGGGAATCAAACCCAGGTCCTCTCACTTGTGAGGCGAACACTCTAACTACTGAGCTAGGGGACGCTACACTAAGCTACAGGCCTGCACTGCAATCTGCCCCACACAAGAGCATTCCGCTTTGCAAACTGGAGCTGTAAACTCTGACACTCTGAAGGCTCAAGAAAACGGGGTGGGGGGGCAAACCCGCTCAAAGCCAGGCTGAGGAAGCTCCATGATCAATCTGTGCACGACAGCCATGCTGATGAGATCTGGTAATGACGGTTGCTCCTAGATTAAAGTTCCGCGGAGCGATAAGAAAAGGCTGCAAATGAAAGCGTCTCCAGGTAGGATTTTATTAAAGTTAGACAGCGCTGCTCTCCTGCAGACACTAACGGTGATTCCTGGTGTCAGGCCACTGGACCCCAGCCTGACTCAGTGGGACCTTTCATCGTCTGCAAAATCATTGTGATTCGTCATTTACCTGGGACTTCGGGAGCACAAAGAGTCCAGGCAGTGCTTACTTTCAGTGCCTTGGGACGTCCTCCCGACGTGAAAAGGCGCTATACAAATGTAATCTTGTTGTTACTGACCTGTCAGCCTGGCTCATGGATGTGGGTTCAAGCCCTCATGTGAGGACGTTGAACCTACATAGTCTAAGCTGATGCTGATTGACGCTCCATTGCATTGCTGGGGGGTGGGGGGAGCTGCATTGTCGGAGCTACTGTTCTTCAGATGAGACGTTCAACTGAAATCCCGCCTGTGCCTGTTCAGGTGGGCGTTTAAGATCCTGGGACGCTGTTCGAAAAGAGAAGGGAGTTTCTCTCTCTTCCGGTGTCCTGGCTGACAATCGCCCCAATAGTATTGGTTTCACTGCAAAATACACAGTCACTCCACTTCACAAGAAGCGCTGGGAGACGTCCTCCCGACGTGCAAGGCGCTGTATCACATGATGGATTGTTATGTGCCGTTATCATCTGTTGCGAGATGAGATGAGATGAGATGAGATGAGATGAGATGAGATGCGATGCGATGCGATGCGATGCGATGAGATGCGATGCGATGCAGCTGCATTACCGTGGTGCACCTATAGGGGGTGCTATGAGCCAACATTTCAGTGGCTCTGGCACTAATTTGCAAGGCTCAGGGCTGAGTGTGTGAAGGAGGCAGAGAGGACGAAATAGGATAACATTGGATTCAAACGTACACAAAGCTTTGCTTGTTAACAATTTTAGTCAGAAATCTCTTGAGTTCACCGTTCATTTAGCCACAATCCCCGAAACTTTAGCACTCTCTCTCCCTCTCTCTCCCTCTCTCTCTCTCTCTCTTTGCCCTCCTTCCCCTTTGTCATATCGCACCTGAAGATCTTCCTCTTTGACTGCGCTTATCCCGTGTGAAGGGCACTATATAAGGAAATACCTGAGGAATTGCATAGAATATACAGCACAGAAACAGACCATTTGGCCCAACTGGTCAATGCTGGAGTTCCTGCTCCACATGAGCCTCCCACTGCCCTTCGCCAACTAAGCCTTCAAGCATAACCTTCTATTCCAAGATCACATAAGATTTTGCTCGTGCTTTGAGGGCGATTCCTTGCAAATCGCTTGAACAATAATAATTAATCCTTCCGTTTGATACAGCGCCTGATCACATCGTTCAGTCGCCTCAAAGCCCTTCACAGAATACACTTAAAGTGTAGTGACTGGTGTATTTTGTAGGTGAAATCCGGCAGCTAATTGCACACAGCAATGTCCCACAAACAGTCGTGGATTGAGTGACCAAATTATTTATTACATTTTGAGATGTTTGGCTACAATACCCCTAATAAATATTCAAGTTCTTTCTTGCATCCGGTTTTCGTAGTAAAACTGTATTTTTACCTATTATTTTAAGGGGAAAATGTACTTTTTCACATGCAGACACACACACACACACACATGCGCACACCTACACACACACACACAGGCACTAGTTGACACTTATCCCTTTCTGGTCGCTCCTGCTCCGCTGCTCTGATCCCATCCTTGAGTGCGATGCATGGCTTTGGTTTGTGTGTCTACAGGATCCTATTAATTGAAGACACAGGAACCGTACTGTGGCAAAATACATAGTGTAATTATGCACAGAGTAATAGGTACCTGGGGGTGAGTTACAAGCCTCTAACCCAATTAAGGGGGTCCACTGACTTCATAAATCACCAGACTGAACACTTTTGAAGCATCATCTGAACCCTGCGTTGAAATAGATCTCATTTAATTTCTCTCTCTCTTAAAAGAACTTCACGATCGCTGTCCACTTGGGCTGAGCTGTTCTAAGCTGCTGCCTTTTCTCTTTCCTATCTTACGCAGAGCAGTGTCCCAGAGTGCTTGACAGGGGTGGAGCACGACGCTGAGCTGGGGGGAGGGGGGATGTGACCATACGGACAGTCGAAGAGGAAGGTCTTCAGGCACGATCTGAAGATGGGGAAGGAGGGGGCAAGGTGGAGGGATAGAGCGAGAGTGTTCCGGATTTCGGGGCATAGTGGCTGAAAGCGTAATACTACCTGGTGTAATGGCACCCATTCACGTGCCCGTGTGGGCCAGGCTCCCAGCACCCCAACGGATTGCTCTGAGCTTCAAATCTGTGTCAGCCTGGCACGTGGGTAGCACGCTCACCTCTGAGTCAGAAGGTTGTGGGTTCAAAGCCCCACATCTGGACTTAGAACTTGGAATCACATTGTTTAAGCTGACCCTCCAGTGCAGCGCTGGGGATGGGTGGGGCGGTGGGGGTTGTATTGCTGGAGGTTCCATCCTTCAGATGAGACGTTGAATGGCTTCCCGCCCTTCTGGAAACATCAAGCCCTCCCGACATGTTACTCCACTTCTTGATGTTACTTCAACCTTCTGATGTTGCTCACTCCCCTCTTTAATGTTACCTGCCCCACCCTCCTTGATGTTATTCCACAACCCTCTCACATTACTCCATTCTCCCTGATGTTTCTACACATGTCGCTTCCCCAAAGCTCTCCTTTGCCCTTTCATTGCCTGCGGTCCCCCTTCCCCTCCCCCCCACTCCCCCAAGTGCACGTCCTGTATAACAGACAGAGAGAAAGAAGTTAGAATCAGAATAATAGCTAAATGCCCCAGAGTCCTGTAGTTCAGTGGTTAGACGACTCGCCTTACAAGCGAGAGGACCTAGGTTCGATTCTTGGGGAGGGCGAAACATAGGGCAAGTTTCCTTACTCCACACGCCTCTGTTTACCTAGCAATAAGTAGGAATCCAGTTGTTAGTCGATCGGTGGATCGCTTTCCGGGGGTAATAATTTCTCGAAAAAAAATGTGGTCACTCACTCCACGACTGTTTGTGGGACCCTGCTGTACACAATTGGCTGCCTCACTTCATCCACACAGTAAATCCACTTTATAGTATATTGTGAGAAGCGCTTTGAGATGCCTCAATGACATGATATAAGGTGCTGTGTCAAACACAAGGATTATTATTATCTTTAGAAGTTTAAAGCAAGATTTCAGTGATAAAGCTTCAGGTAGAAAGCATTGTGATGAGGGCTGGAAGCCTGTTCATCTCACCGGAGTGTGAATGGACGACAGACTGTATAAAGGCTGGGCTAATGGGAGCCACTCTGTCAAATCAAAATAAAGAAATAATTTCAATGGACTTTCCCTTTGAAGAATGATTGCAGTATAACAAACCAACAAATATGCAGTGGCGGGATCTGATGCCAGGTTTAAACAACACAGATTATACTGCATCGTAGTGATGGAAGTGAATAAGCTCGTGTAGGTAAAAATTTCTTTTTAAAATAATAAAAGATAGTCCAATACGTTTATTTAGTGAGATGATTGTCACCGATGCTGTAAGTAGCTGTTTTGCACTGTGCAGGCCAGCCTATTTGTCTGTTCTCTCCTGAAGGAATGTCACACAATGAGAGAGTAAGAGCAGTGTGCGTGTCGGTGGGTCTGTCTACATGCCTGTTTATCTGTATCTGTGTGTATTATGTGATCGTGTGCATTGCTATCTGCATGTGTATTGGTTCTGTATTTGTGCGTCTGTGCACAAGTATAACCTTTATCTATATCTCTGTATTGTGTGTCTATTAGCATCTGTGTGTGTATGTGTATTTGTATGTGGACATATCTATCTATGTTATGTGTGTGTGTGCGTGTGTATTGGTATGTGTGTGTGTGACCTATTTAAAGAAGAGAAACACTTGGAATAAGTAACCAGCGAGGAGTGACAAACAGCGAGTAATCAAATCGAGTCTCTCAGGTCAGATCAGAGACTGTGAGTCCAACATTGGAGTAATTACTGTCAAGTGCGGTGACTAAACAATGGTAGCTGTCGTTCACACGCAAACATCCCACAAACACCAATGAGGCCAATGACTAATGTTTCTGGAGGGCATGTGTTGCCCAGGGCATCGATAGCAAAGCAAACTCCCTTTTCTTTACCAAAAGTTTAGCTGGGTTTCTTTCCTATTTCCTTGTATGTCTGTCTGACCTGTATTTATAATAATAATAATCCTGGCATTTGACACAGGGCCTTATCATGTCTTCGAGACGCCTCAAAGCGCTTCACAGGACACACTGTAAAATGAGTTGACTGTATATTTTGTGGACAAAACGCGGCAGCCAATTGAATACAGTAGCGTCCCACAAACAGTGGTGGATTGAGTGACCACGTTATTATTATTTTATTTATTGAAGGGATTATTCATAGTGGTCTCGTCCGAAAGACGGCCCCTCCGACAATACCAGAAGTGAGAGGGCCACCAACTGAGCCAGGCCGACACAAACCAAAATACCCAATATCCTCTTCTAATTGTTATTTATGACACATGCCGCCAGTCCTTCTGGCTTCAACCTCAACAGCGGAGACTGTAAACTGGCTCTGAACCTGCAGGTATATCTCACTGCAGCTGTACAGGTGAACAAGCATACTCTTTCGTTCTATATATAAACACACAGACATTCTCCCACCTCTCTTCCCCCTAATTTCATTTAGTCTTAGCCTCAGTTTGGGGTGGGGGAAGGCTTAAAATGTGCGATGCTGCAGAAATTGTGGAATTTAAATTTTTGTACTATATATTTTTTAAAAAATCAGTCTTCATTTGGAAAGCAGTCTTTAGACGATAAACTCCTGATGGAGGGAGGGAGGGAGGGAGGGAGGAGATGACTGTAAGCACGATCAAAAAGGAAGATCTTCAGGGGCGATCTGAAAATGGGGAAGGTGGTGGTGGGGGGAGGGGGGTGGACAAGGCAGAGGGATTGAGGGAGAGAATTACTAATTTTCAGGGAGTATTGGCTGAAAGCAGGGCCACCGATGGTGGAGCGGAGGGGCCGAGGGACAAGCTGGAGGCAGAAGGACAAGACAACAGCAGGGCAGGGGTTTTCTTAAGGGGAGGGGCGGAGATTAATGTAAGATGGATTCACAGGAAAGATACATGTACCTAAATGCATGAAAATACACATCTTCCCCCCCTCCCGCCCCCGCTCTGTCAAACAGCAGCAGATTTCTCTACAGAGTGCGGTACACAGTGTGAGCGGTTGGCAGTTTAGCACAGCACATTGCTAATTACTCTAACGTGGTCGAGTGCAAAAAAGCAATGGCCTTTGCCAGGAATGGACTCTTTTTAATTGGAGAAAGAAACAAACAATTGCAAGTTATAACATATGCTTAGAAAACTGCCGCCTTGAAACATGACTAACACACGCTAACGAAACACAGCTGGGCTGAGTCCTGAAGGAGTGAGGGTTGGAGATTGCTAACCATTCTTCTCAGCAATAATAATAATATGATATTAATAAAATAATAATATAAAAGTTATTTATAAAAAATAAAACAAGACAATTTGGTCACTTCAATCCACGACTGTTTGTGGGACGCTGCTGTGCGCAATCGGCTGCCACGTTTTGCCCAGAAAGTGTACAGTCAATTCACTTTACAGTACATTCTGTGAAGATCTTTGAGACGTCTCAACGATGTGATAAGATGTTATATGAATTGCAAGGATTATTATTATTAATACGCTCCAGTGCAGCGCTGGTTCAGGGTGTGTTGCATTGTCAGAAGTGCCGTCCTTCAGATGAGACATTAAACTGTCTCAGGTGGCTGTTCAAGTGGATGTTAAACATTCCTGTTCAAAAAGAGAAGGAAGTTTATCCTCGTGTCCTGGCCGTCAATCCCCCAAATAAAATCCGTCACTTTGTTTTATGGTTGTTTTATGGCTGGTTGTGGGACATTGCTAATTGGCTGCCTCGGTTCGACCGCATACACAGTCTATATGTGGTCACAGTCAATCCACTTTACAGTATGTTCTGTGAAGCTCTTTGAGACATCTCGGCGATGTGATAAGGCGCTGTACTAAATGCAAGGATTTATTTTAAAATCGCATTGACTGTGTGTCTGTGCCAATGACTTACGTGGCCCTTCTTGACTAAAGGAGGCAGAGTGACAAAGAGCTGTGTGTATCTAATGGGAGGGCTGGGGGTGGGGAAGCAACCAGAGTGCATTTTATTTTAGTTTTATTTTATTACATTTTCACATTAAAAAAAGAACAGGTGCAAGTCTCACAATGAGTTCCAGCAGAATCTAGATCCCAACCAGTCAGTCTTTCTCTCCATCAAAAACCATCTAAATAATTCATTTTGTACCGGGGAATGAAGGATGATTGCAAAAAAAAAGAAGTGAAATAATCATAATAATCCTCGTTTTTAATACAGCGCCTCATCACGGTGTCGAGACGCCTCAAAGCGCTTCACGGAATATACTGTAAAGTGAATTGACTGTGTGTTTTGTGGGTGAAACGCGGCAGCCGATTGCGCTCAGCAGTGTCCACACAAACCCTCGTGGATTGAGTGACCGATTTTTTAAATCATTTTAAATTGAATTATTGACAATAATCATTGCGTTTGATACAGCGCCTTATTATGTTGCCAGGAACGGATGTGAGCAGTTTTAGATGGTAACTGCTTAAATTCAGCCGTATTAGGTTTGATTAGAGAGAGAGAGAGAGAGAAAGGAAAATGTTAACGATATATCTATCTATTTAGCTCTCGTTTGGATTCATGGCTGATCTAAATTTAGAGTCAGTAATGTTGTGTCCACAACACAACGCAACACACTGCAATGCACTCACTCAATCACTTCCCTCACCCACACCAGGACTGGAGGAGAATGCAAAAAGTTTTTATTATCTGTTTTTTTTTTGGGGGGGGGGTGGGAGGGGGAGCAAAAAACATTCTAATATATTTGTGTATGTATATATATGTATATGAAAATGCAAAATAAAATATATAAATCGTGGCGAGATGTAAATTATATCAGGATTTTTTTTACATATGGAGTTTTATTATTTTTTTGGCACATGGCTCCTTTTTTGAAGGGGGGGGGACCTAAAAGAGAGAACAAATAGCACTAAAATGATGGCTCTCCGTGTAATCCACACGGCTCTGTGGACTGACAGTGTAAAGGGTCTTATCTGCTGTCGGCAAAACCCCATTCACTGCTCATCTAAACATCACTTTGTGTCCACAATACACTCACTCACTCTCATTGTCTCTCACTCACTCACTCACTCACTCACTCACTCACTCACTCACTCACTCACTCACTCACTCACTCTCTCTCACTGTCTCTCACTCACTCACTCACTCACTCACTCTCTCTCTCTCACTGTCTCTCACTCACTCACTCACTCTCTCTCATTGTCTCTCACTCACTGTCTCTCACTCACTCACTGTCTCTCACTCACTCACTCACTCACTCACTCACTCACTCACTGTCTCTCACTCTCACTGTCTCTCACTCTCACTGTCTCTCACACACTCACGCACTCTCTCACACACGCACTCACTCTCACACTCACTCACTCACTCTCTCACGCTCACTCATTCACTCTCACTGTCTCTCACACACTCACTTTCTCACTGTCTCTCACACACTCACTTTCTCACTGTCTCTCACACACTCACCCACTCACACTGTCTCTCACACACTCACTCATTCTCTCTCACACACTCACTCTCTCTCACGCTCACTCATTCACTCTCACTGTCTCTCACACACTCACTCACTCTCACTATCTCTCACACACTCACTCTCTCTCACTGTCTCTCACACACTCACTCACTCTCACTGTCTCTCACACTCACTCACTCTCACCCCCTCTCTCTCTCTCACTCTCTCTCTCCTCACCCCCCCCCCCCCTCTCCCTTACCTGCTGTGGACGGGTTGGATTTCCTTCCAAACAAACGTGATGATAAAAGCGTTAACACATAGAACACAACAGCCGAGCGCTCATCTCAGTGGAGTGAGTGTGACACAGAGTCGTGTAAAGTGATGTGTGTGTGTGTGTGAGAGAGAGAGAGAGAGAGAGTGCGTAAGGGAAGGATAGTGTGTGAGAGAGAGTGAGTGTGTAAAGGAAGGATAGTGTGTGAGAGAGAGAGTGAGGGAGAGAATGAGTGAGTGTGTGAGTGTGTAAGGGAGGAATAGTGTGCGAGAGAGAGTGTGTAAGGGAACGAGTGTGTGAGTGTGTGGGGACTAAATCATTTTTTTAAAAAAAGAATTGAAGGGATTATTACTCCCGGAAAAGGGGCAATAATCCATTTCCCGGGGAAAACACCCTTTTTTTTAAAAAAACTCTATTTATTTTATATATACATATAAAGAGAGTTAAAAAGGGGGAGAGAGGAGTGAGAGAGAGAGAGAGAGACAGTGAGAGAAGGGGAGAGAGAGAGAGTGTGTGTTTCACCAGAGCTCAGGTCCCAGTTCCCATTCTCTTTCTGATTGAAAATAACTCTCTCTAGCTTCTCTCTCTCTCTCTCTTTCTCTCTCTCCGTGTACGTGGTGTCTCCCACGAGGAGAAGGGAAGTCACACGGGTTCTGTTTCTCTCCTGTCAGATATTGTGATTTATCTTTTTGTAAAGAAAAGCCTCCAGGGGAGTCATGAAAAGGGAACAGGGTGCGGTGTGCCGGCCTGGCTCAGTGCTTGATTATGTGTTTGTTATATCTATCTATATATCTATATATATATATATATACAGTCCTGTAGTGTAGTGGCTGGAGCATTCGCCTCACAAGTGAGAGGACCCAGCTCCATTGTTTGTGGGACGCTGCTGTGTGCAATTCGCTGCTGCGTTTCGCCCACAAAATATACAGTCAATTCACTTCACAGTGTATCCTGCGAAGCGCTTTGAAACGTCTCAACGACGTGATGAGGCGCGATGTCAAACGCAAGGATTATTATATTGTTATGATAATTAAGATGGGGCGTCCAATCCTGCATTGAAATCGCGGCACCTCGCAGCATCGTGTTTGATGCCTCAGTGTCTAACCCTGAGCAGATCCTTGGTGTGTTGTGTGCTAATCTCTGCCACCATGTAACTGAGATCTCTGGGTTACCTTTGCCAATCTCTGCTGCCGTGCACGAGAGAGTTTTCCCAGATGATTTTGTTTTCCCGAGAGTTTGACGAGCGGAGGGGAGTGATTTCCGTGCGGTTGTTGAGTTGAGATCAGTTGCTCAGCTTTGAGTCTGTGTCTGGTGCCATTTGATTTTCTTAGAAGGCGATGTTGAATTGTCAAAGTTTAGCGTTTTGTGAAGTCTCTCTGGACCTCGAAGGCCTGAAATTCCTCCTAGTCTCAGCCCGCGAGACAGGTTTTCGGCTTAAAATTTTATATTGCCCAGAATCGCAGTGTGCAAGTTGGCTCCCGCTTTCAGCTACACAATACACAGTCCTGCAA